>NC_088421.1:23816968-23888038 GCF_034236695.1 Oncorhynchus nerka | reverse complement strand
GTGACGTGGTCATGGCTGAGAGAAAGTCTATTCAACAGCAGTCTCCCAGGCACCTGCTATCTAACTAGTCCTCACTGTCTGAGGTGTTTGTAAAGGCACGGACAATACATTGAGCAGTATGAGGCTGCCCACTGGGCAAAACTGGTTGAATCAACGTTGTTTCCTCCCTCATTTGAACAAAAAAAGTAATGCGATGATGTTGAATCATAGTGGGAAACTGATTGGATTTGAAAAAAGTCATCAACGTCAGGGAATTTCTTTTTTCCACCTACATCCAATGACATGGGGACATTTTTGTTGATTTCAAGTTAAATTCATGTTAGTTGACAACTCAACCAAATGTAAACCAAAACTATACGTTGAAATGACGTCTGTGCCCAGTGGCAGGTAAGTTCCTATCTATAGTGGAGGTTATTTGTCATGGCCTGATGAGGTGAACAAATCCTTCATTCATTCTGACAAACCACAAGTGAGTCACGTTGAATAAAGGAATTCATTCGGTTTCAGGCATGAAGGATGAACTGCTGCCAAGGTGAGTCACAAACAGGGAGAAATTGAAATAGTGTAATGTAAATAATGGATGATTTCGAGTTGTATGACTCAAGTTTGAACTTTTCCTTCGATCCCAAGCTGGCAGCAAATGGCAGACATTCTGATAAACAGGAAATGTAAAGAGCTTTCATACCTTAAGCTGTCATTGGATAAGAAATGCTATTATGGTACCAATATCAGTTGTGCGAGTAAGTACACTATATATACAAAAGTATGTGACTCCACTTCAAATTAGTGGATTCGGCTATAAAAGCCACACCCGTTGCTGACAACTGATACAATTTAGCACACAGCTATGCAATCTCCATAGATAAACATTGGCAGTAGAATGGCCATACTGACTTTCAATGTGACACGGTCATAGGATGCCACCTTTCCAACAAGTCAGTTCCTAAAATGTCTGCCCTGCTAGAGCTGCCCCAGTCAACGGTAAGTGCTGTTATTGTTAAGCGGAAATGTCTAGGAGCAACAACGGCTCAGCCGCAAAGTGGTAGGCCACACAAGCTCACAGAACGGGACCACCAGGTGCTGAAATGCGTAGTGCATAAAAATAGTCTGTCCTCGGTTGCAACACTCACTACAGAGTTCAAAACTGCCCCTGGAAGCAACATCAGCACAATAACTGTTTGTTGGAAGCTTCATGAAATGGGTTTTCATGGCCGAGCAGCCACACACAAGCCTAAGATCGCCATGCGCAATGCCAAGCGTCTGCTGGAGTGGTGTAAACCGCGCCACCATTGGACTGGAGCACGATGAATCATGCTTCACCATCTGGCAGTCCGATGGACTCATCTAGGTTTGGCAGATGCTAGGTGAATGCTACCTGCCCCAATCCATAGTGCCAAATGTAAACTTTGGCGGAGGAGGAATAATGATCTTTTGGCTGTTTTTCGTGGTTCGGTCTAGGCCCGTTAGTTCCAGTGAAGGGAAATCTTAACGCTACAATGACATTCTAGACGATTCTGTGCTTCCAACTTTGTGGCAACAGTTTGGGAAGGCCATTTCCTGTTTCAGCATGGCAATGTCCCCATGCACAAAGCAAGGCCAAGACAGAAATGGTTTGTCGAGATCGATGTGGAAGAACTTGACTGGCCTGCACAGAGCCCTGACCTTAGCTCAATCGAACACCTTTTGTGATGAATTGGAACGCCGACTGCGAGCCAGGCCTAATCGTCCAACATCAGTGCACAACCTCACTAATGCTCGTGGCTGAATGGAAGCAAGAACCTGCAGCAATGTTCCAACGTCTAGTGGAAAGCCTTCCCAGAAAAGTGGAGGCTGTTATAGCAGCAAAGGGGGGACCAACTCCATATTAATGCCCATGATTTTGGAATGAGATGTTCGACAAGCATGTGCCCAAAACCCAAATACGGTGGTGTATCTCAGGTTCATTACTTCTCACTCTGGCAGTTTGTGGACTGACAGGCACAACACAAAAAATGTGAAATGTTGAAATATTCCTCCTGCCTATTTTTATTTAGCAAACTATGATAACTGCATGGCCTGACCTGTACTAGTGGCTTTGTTCAGCTTGACTTTTCTTTTTCTCCCCATGTCTTTCTATCTTAAACCCCATATCCAACATAAGGTGAGTGGGGAACATGCACATATCTCCCTCCTCTGTAACTCCCCACCCTCTGCCTCCTGCTTGTCGGCTGACTGATAGTATCTCTATCCATGTGGAAATGAATTAACTCTGAGCAGAGCTTGAATAGATCATCAAAAGGGGACTATCGCGCTCTGTGAAAATAATAATAAATCATGCAACATCATTTTGAGTGCGGACCCATCACACCTTCTGTTTGTCAGAGCCTGAATAGAGCCTGAATAGATGTGTTGCATGTGATAGATTCAACATTTCTTCTCATATGCTGCTTGCAAAAATATTGATGTTCAACATTACCAACAGATGATTTAAAATAAATGCACCATGGTAACAGCAGTCTCATGATCTAAGCCCTAATTAAGTCTTTCATGATGATCTAGAATTGCTGCCTCACACTATGCATTCACTTTGTACAAATATATAGGCCACTGTGTCAAGGTTTCTAAGCAGTGGCAAATTGCCTCTACATTTCCACCCTGCCTTGCATGAAAACAGTCTCCACCGAAGGACCTCCGGCAATGTCTGTCTAAAGCCGAAAAGATGCCCAGTGAACTCCGGATGAACCCAGGCCTGTCTCTGTCTCTGAGAGGGCACTGCAGCTTAGACACTGGCTCACGTGTTGATACTGTACCTCCTGGGCAAAAATGGTTGTCATATTGTTTCATCACAAAGTCATGAACACACACAGGTTCTCTCTGTTAAACCCTGGTTTGAACAAAACATCCACAAAACGGTTTCAAAATGTATAATCTATTTCCCTGTTTAATCTAAATTGTATGCTCGACTGACATCTTTGCCCATGTGTGTTGGTGCATCTTCACCAAGATCTTTTGCTAACACATTTTAACACTGGCTATGCAATAACCTAAGTGAGAAAAATCTATGCAGGTAACGAAGTTCCTTAATTACACATCCATCAACCTAATCAATGTGTAAATATTCTCAGGTCACCGTCTGCTGGCAGATTGCTTTTTCTGGCAATACTCTACAAGTAAATCAAGTGCACACACAATTCACTGTATCAGCAGCATGAGCTAAATTAACTGCGTAACATTTGTGTTGTGTAGGACATTGTCATCCATAAATAATATGATTTGTAGATCCTGGGGTTGAACTCTAATATTATAAGACACTTGTATTAATGGAACAACAGGGCACCCAGAGGGAAGACACAGACACAGCTCCTGATACAGACAGAGCAAATAGCTGGCAGGAGTTCCTGGAGAGTGCTGATGCAAAATAGAACCTGACCAGCAGCACAAAATGGCTTTCAAGTGAATTTTCTCCCTCAGTCTGTCTACTAGTACTGCTCTGCTTGGAGGAGTCCTCTGGTGTCCTGACTGCTGAGCTGAGAGGAGGACATTTCAGTGCACATTAAGTCTGTGTAGTAGAGATGTCAGAGTGAAATAGGATCTCCCCTTTACATTTCTATCACCACAACACACTGTAGGCGCTGATGGCTTTTCCCAAGCTCCCACCCCTCCCCACAAACCACAAGCACTGTATGACAGAGTATTATGCTTGTGGTCTGCACGATGGATCCTCTTACAAAGCTATGAAGAAATGAGTGATACGTCTACACAAGAAGGCAAACACGACAGGACCCTGCAGCAAAAACTTTTTTTTAATCGTTTCACATTAAAAACACATACTGTACGCTGCATCACAAAATGAAAAAGCAGTCCTGCAATAACAATAGAAACGAAAAGAGAAGAAACAACCAGTGGCATTTTCACTGAGACTCAGTATGTGTCCCATAGTAGTTCACCTCTCTCCATGGACAGATCTATACAGTAGGTGAGAAGCAGGGGAGGACTGGGACCAGAAATTGGCTTTTGCATTTGCAATATACCGGCCCATTTTTTTCCTTGAGGTCCTCACACCGGTCCATATTTTTCCTCAAGGTCAGATATTGATAATTTAGCAAATTTTTTTTCTCCGTTAGACAGGCCCACTAGGCTAAAAATGAACCAGCCCATCTGGCATTTCGGGCAAATGCCAGATGGCAAGTCCGCCCCTGGAGATGGCTGAGGTCACTGCTAAAGGAGACATGATAAGCCATACATGAGAGATTAGATTACACACAGCAGGTCAACAACAGACAGGAAATCATAGTTCACAAAGCACTTGGAGTTCATTCCCACCTGTACTGTACATTATAACGATGCCATAGTAGAAGTTTTGTCACAAACACCGGATAGATGCAGTCAAATGTGTTGTTTTACAGGGTCAGTCATAGCAGTACGGCGCCCCTGGAGCAAATTAGGTTTAGCTGCCTGACTCAAGGGCACATCGGCAGATTCTTCACCTTGTCGGCTTGGGTATTCAAACCAGCGACCTTTCGGTTAATGGCCCAACACGCTAACTGCTAGGCTACCTGTCTGGATAATCATGGCTAGTTGATATGCTACTCTGGATGGATGTACTCGTCATATCATAGTGATGCAATATGGCCCTTTTTAGTGTGATGGCACTAGATGGGAGGGGTGTTAAAGAAACATAAATGCAAACCAAATCCTTTTTGAGATGGACTCAGACCAGTCAGCGTTTCATGTCATGGTTTTGGATAGTCCTTTGTCACTTTCTTTGAGAACAGAAAAACACCTCCTGTGGTTTTCACACCACCCATATGGTTTGGTGAGTTTGATTTGAACTGGTTATTAAATGTGTTTGGTTGGGGCTATCGGCTTAAAATCACCTCCAATTTGACAAAGATTGTGTCTTTCAGTCAGAGATGGACAATAGTCCCGGCAAAGTCTGCAGGCTACCGTTTCTGCAAACGACAGGCTTTACATGTTGGGCTCCATGATTTGAATTATTATCCTGCTCTGTTAGCACATTTGTATTTGCTTCAAATCAAAATGTCAACCAGTCACAAGTCGGTTCATGTAAGTCCTTCTTCAATAACATGTCCACTGTAGACAGGACAGAACACTGTCTCGTACCGTTTTGGTTTTTCGTACTACAACACCAATATTAACACCATAATACAACACACCCTGTATCCTCAAATGAATCAGAAGATAATTTCCCCTCATCTGAATCTACATCAGTGCAATTATTATCGTCCAAACATTATTTCCATTAATAGAACAGTGATTATCATGGAAATTCCATTTTCAATTCAATTCAATTTCTAGCTGGGATATCTCTATGTAAGGGCCAAGTCTATTATGTAAAATATGATGAGTTGGGAGTCCGTCAGTTCTCACCAGACAACACACCCACATCATGCAGCTGAAATGAAAATAAACCCCCTCAGCATGTTCATTTATGAGCGACATTTGTACTCTTCTTGTATTCTGCCAGGTAAACAATGTCATACTCCACCTCTCTGGTTTTGACTCAGCCTCAGTCATCAATGAGTGCTTTTACCCCACTGAGGCGCTGCCACCAAGAGGCAAGCGTTTAATCATTTACATGAGTTTACACATAGGAATATGGCACCTGTTTAATATGTTGTTAAGAAGCAGCTCAGTACCTTGCCTTCCCTCGGGGTACTCACCTTGTGGTACATTGATAGGAGTGGAATCAATAGAACGGATGCATTAAACAACAAAATAAATAACCGAATGCAAAACAGTCATTTTGGAATTGATTCTTTAGAATGTTTTCCCAATATGAATGCAAATACAGACCCAACAGCCCTTCCCGTAGATATACAACTTGCCGCCTAAGAAAACAGTGCATCAACAAAATGGAACTGCCTTAGATGGATGTGTCATATGAAATATGTTATAGTGAACCATGTTCAATCTATACATTCTATTTCTTTAGCTGGCCTCATCCCATAGGCCACGGAGAGAGACAGAGAGAGAATGACAGAGAGAGAGAGAATGACAGAGAGACAGGGCAAATGTACAGTAAAGCAACACTGCAGTTCAGCATCACCAAAGAGAGAAACCGTCTCCGAGAGGAAGCAGCGCATGCAACTTGGACAGTTCACAGCAACTGTTATGGTACAATGTCTGGCAGTACTGACAGATGGGTGACTAGTGAATACACATGTCTAGGACAGAGATGAGTCCCTTCCCGTTAGGTTTACAGTGCAGTCTGTCTGTCTGTGAACTGGAGAAGACCTATGAGTCAGGTAGATGAGCATGTGAGGAGGAGGGGAGGTGGCTGTCCTCCTCCAGCAGTACAGTAACAGTTCCAGTAACAGAGAGCACCAGTAAGTCCAGGTGACAGCTCCTTAATCCCCATTAGTGCTGCAGTGACAGTGTGGAGGGGAGGCCCAGTCCAGCCCAGTCTAGCCCAACCCAGCCACCCTTTCCTCTGACCAGCCACCCATCCTCCCCACCAAAGTCACTATCATTCTGTCCTGGTAGCCTGTGGAAGAGGCTGCTGCTCACTGGCTCCCCGTGTGGTGGTGGCTCACAGTGGCCTTGCCTGGTGTGTGTGTGGAGCTGGGCTGGGGGCTCAGCAAGCGATCTCCTCCAGTGTGCCCAGGGTGGTCTGTAGGGGGACGCTCACCGTGTGGCTGATGGCCTCCGAGTGGTTCCCCACTGGGTCACAGGAACTCTGAGGTAGGGTGACACACACATATGCGTGTAGTACACTTATACACATGCACACGTCTACACTGCACCCCACTGCTGGCTTGCCACTGAAGCTAAGCAGGGTTTGTCATGGATGGGAGACCAGATGCTGCTGGAAGTGGTGTTGGAGGGCCAATAGGAGGAACTCTTTCCTCTGGCCTGAAAAAAGATCCCAATGTCCCAGGGCAGTGATTGGGGATATTACCCTGTGCAGAGTGCCATCTTTAAGATACAATGTTAAATGGGTGTCCTGACTCTCTGTGGTCACTAACAATCTTATGGCACTTATCGTAAGAGTAGAGATGTTAACCCTGGTGTCCCTACATACCCAAACTTGCCCTCATGGACACCTAATCATCCAATTGGCTGATCCATCCTCTCCCCTTAACTATTCCCCAGGTCGTTGCTGTATGTGAGAATGTGTTCTCATTCAACTTACCTGGTTAATTAAAAAAAAAAATACACTGAGTGACATTTTGACAAGATTCAGTTGGAGAGATGTCATCTCCTTTCTTGTCAATAACTGAGGATTACATTGGGATAGCTGTCTGGCACAGAATAACATAAATCATATTGAGGTTTGGCTGGATGCTAAGCCATAAATACAATATAAAACATTTTCCAAACAGTGTGACAGTCCAGTTTGTCATCTGATTAACCTCATGACCTTACCACGTCCTCTCCGTGGCTCTCCTCCTCGTCGTCTCGGCTCAGTAGGTCCAGCAACTTGTCCTTCACCACCTGACAACATATATATGTAACACACATTATCAGGGTCTTCAGGACATACACAGTATCACAAAATGATTCATGAAGTGTGCTTTTTACATGCTGTAGTAACTTGTGACCAATTTAGTTTAAGGTGAATTTGAACTGTTATAATTGGAACCATAAATAATACAGCAGGTGTGGACTTTACCATGAAATGCTTGCTTACGAGCTCTTCCCAACGATGCAGAGTTAAAAAAATAATAAAAAGAAAACTAGTAATATAAGATGAATAAAATACACAAGAATGGAGCTATGTACATGGAGTACCAGAACCGGATCACTGTGCAGGGGTACCAGGTATTTGAGGTAGATAGGTACATGAAGGCATGGTAAAGTGACTAGGCATCAGCATATGTAATAATATCTTGACTCAAGGCCAAACACCACCGTGGCTGTTATTTTAGTGGCGGTCTTTAAAACCACAGCCAGAGCAGCAGCACTCTCTGTCTGACAAAACACCCCGCACAGGCTCCCCATTAAAACATGAGAAAGGTTTGGGAAAAAATGACTTTTCATGTGTACTTCTAAAGCCCAGAGGGCACAGAATGCCTGGTTTGTCCTTGGCAGAGCTCTAAGCAGACCAAAGCAGTAGGAGAGAGAGACCAACGGCTGAGCTGACTTAATGAAGAGACTGATCACGCACCTCAATCACTCAGCCCAGACAGATATATGGCAAGGCTCTTTCGTCTCAACAATTTAAATGTGAATGTGAATATGTGTGTGTGTGATTGGCCTTGAGTCTGTGGAGAAATATGTGTGTAACCTATTAGACGGGTGTCTCTGATATGAATTGTTATTCATTTTTTAGTTCTTATTTCTTCCGCCAAACATAACTGTCTGTGAGAGTCTTTGATAATGCGTTTGTGAGAATGTGTGTGTCTTTGGAAGTTTCTACATGGTGTGTGTTCTATGTCTGACCTCATAGGCGTAGTCAAATAGCTCCAGGATGGTAAGGATACTGGCCCCGATGAACAGACCCATCTGACCACCTATATCACCTGGAAGATCAACAATACACAGTTAGAGAGAGAGCGTGCGCGCGAGAGAGAGCTAGCCAGCACTGGAAACCCAAGAGCTGAACCCTGAAAAGAATCTCCTATGCCAGCTATTGAAAACACTAAACAACTCTATTATCCAATCACACAGGGAAATCAATCACATTGTTACAGAAATGAAAACCTCCTATTTGACAAATTGGGAAAATGAAACAAAAATACTGAATAAACTAAATTGCTATTTGGCCCTCAAAACAGAATACAAAAATGCAGAATATCTCTACTCTGTCAGAGATACAAAACAGAGACAGATCCTGACCAAATACAGGCTCAGGGAACACCAGCTGGCTATAGAAAAAGGGAGACACAAAAAGACATGGCTACCCAAAGAAGAGCGTCTATGTGGTCACTGCATTACAGGGGAGGTAGAGACAGAGATGCACTTTTTCCTGAGAAATACTCCCGAATAAGATAATCTTTTCCAGAAAATATCTCAATCAATTCCCAACTTCTGTGCATTTACTAATGACATTATTCTGGGGGAGGGAGAAACCGCAAATATTACTGCCAGATACAGTATGTATATGATTGCCATAGCCTGACTTCCCATAACCCTGAACCCTGAAGTATTTACATTGAATATAACTGACAGTAATATATACACTATATAGTAATATATATAACCATCATCCATGTACATGTTGTTCTTTATTTATTAGCCATTCTTTCTTTTTCTTTTTATCATCTTGCTTTTTATTTAATTAAATGTATCTTAATTTGAATTTTAGAGAGAAAGAGAGAGGAGATGGAGAGAGAGAGGAGATGGAGAGAGAGAGAGGAGATGGAGAGAGAGAGGAGATGGAGAGAGAGAGAGGAGATGGAGAGAGAGAGAGGAGATGGAGAGAGAGAGGAGATGGAGAGAGAGAGGAGATGGAGAGAGGAGATGGAGAGAGAGAGAGGAGATGGAGAGAGAGAGAGGAGATGGAGAGAGAGAGAGGAGATGGAGAGAGAGAGAGGAGATGAGAGAGAGAGAGGAGATGAGAGAAGAGAGAGGAGATGGAGAGAGAGAGGAGATGGAGAAAGAGAGAGGAGATGGAGAGAGAGAGGAGATGGAGAGAGAGAGGAGATGGAGAGAGAGAGAGGAGATGGAGAGAGAGAGGAGATGGAGAGAGAGAGGAGATGGAGAGAGAGAGAGGAGATGGAGAGAGAGAGAGGAGATGAGAGAGAGAGAGAGGAGATGGAGAGAGAGAGGAGATGGAGAGAGAGAGGAGATGGAGAGAGAGAGGAGATGGAGAGAGAGAGGAGATGGAGAGAGAGAGAGGAGATGGAGAGAGAGAGAGGAGATGGAGAGAGAGAGGAGATGGAGAGAGAGAGAGGAGATGGAGAGAGAGAGGAGATGGAGAGAGAGAGATGGAGAGAGAGAGAGGAGAGAGAGAGAGAGGAGATGGAGAGAGAGAGGAGATGGAGAGAGAGAGGAGATGGAGAGAGAGAGAGGAGATGGAGAGAGAGAGAGGAGATGGAGAGAGAGAGGAGATGGAGAGAGAGAGAGGAGATGGAGAGAGAGAGAGGAGATGGAGAGAGAGAGGAGATGGGAGAGAGAGAGGAGATGGAGAGAGAGAGGAGATGGAGAGAGAGAGGAGATGGAGAGAGAGAGGAGATGAGAGAGAGAGAGAGGAGATGGAGAGAGAGAGGAGATGGAGAGAGAGAGAGGAGATGGAGAGAGAGAGGAGATGGAGAGAGAGAGGAGATGGAGAGAGAGAGGAGATGGAGAGAGAGAGAGGAGATGGAGAGAGAGAGGAGATGGAGAGAGAGAGGAGATGGAGAGAGAGAGAGGAGATGGAGAGAGAGAGGAGATGGAGAGAGAGAGGAGATGAGAGAGAGAGAGGAGATGAGAGAGAGAGGAGATGGAGAGAGAGAGAGGAGATGGAGAGAGAGAGGAGATGGAGAGAGAGAGGAGATGGAGAGAGAGAGAGGAGATGGAGAGAGAGAGAGAGGAGATGGAGAGAGAGAGGAGATGGAGAGAGAGAGAGGAGATGGAGAGAGAGAGGAGATGAGAGAGAGAGAGGAGATGGAGAGAGAGAGGAGATGGAGAGAGAGAGGAGATGGAGAGAGAGAGAGGAGATGGAGAGAGAGAGAGGAGATGGAGAGAGAGAGAGGAGATGGAGAGAGAGAGAGGAGATGGAGAGAGAGAGGAGATGGAGAGAGAGAGGAGATGGAGAGAGAGAGAGGAGATGGAGAGAGAGAGGAGATGGAGAGAGAGAGAGGAGATGGAGAGAGAGAGGAGATGGAGAGAGAGAGAGGAGATGGAGAGAGAGAGGAGATGGAGAGAGAGAGAGGAGATGGAGAGAGAGAGAGGAGATGGAGAGAGAGAGGAGATGGAGAGAGAGAGGAGATGGAGAGAGAGAGGAGATGGAGAGAGAGAGGAGATGGAGAGCGAGAGCCAGGGCGACAGCCAGAGCGAGAGCCAGAGCGACAGCCAGAGTGAGAGCCAGGGCGACAGCCAGAGCGAGAGCCAGAGCGACAGCCAGAGTGAGAGCCAGGGCGACAGCCAGAGCGAGAGCCAGAGCGACAGCCAGAGTGAGAGCCAGGGCGACAGCCAGAGCGAGAGCCAGAGCGACAGCCAGAGCGAGAGCCAGGGCGACAGCCAGAGAGATGGAGCCAGAGGCGAGAGGAGAGCGAGAGCCAGGGCGACAGCCAGAGCGAGAGCCAGGGCGACAGCCAGAGCGAGAGCCAGGGCGACAGCCAGAGAGCGAGAGAGACAGCCAGAGCCGCGAGAGGGGAAGAAGATAGGTAGATAATAGCTAGAGAGTTGACTGTACCCAGTAAGCCTGCCACTTCGTAGGCTTTCTTCTGCTCAATGGTCTCATAGTTCAAGGCCTCAAAGAACACATCCAGGACTAGGATGTTATCCCTGAAAGAGAGACATCGATAAGATCAGATAACACTTCAATTGTGTTAAAGAGAAGACAACACATTTATCTTGATATTGTCATCCTATTTAACTATCAATCAATGAACTGGTAAGTCATCAGTCATTCTTCAGGTCATCAGTCTAAACACATCCGTTTTTTTAAATTGTATTTTTTGAAAGTTTTATTAACTATCAGTCTTTTCAAAGTGTGTTAATTTTTCTGTCAATGGGGAAATAGACATACAGGGCATACTATACCTGCTATATCAATAGTTTCATTATCAATTGCCATAAGTAATGGTACTTATTCTTCCACACTGAACCACATGTCCCATACAATGTCATTAGTAGAGTATAATCTCAACTGATGACTGCATCCACTAGAGAATGCCTATTGTTATTATCATCAAAATCCCATTATATGATAACATGACGGATCTCTTCAATAGCAGGCTCCCAGTTCTCTTTCCCATGAGTCTGAGCGTCAAAGACATCTCAGTGTAATATCTTCACTTTCCACCCACACCCTCCTAACTATGACTACATATAATATATGTGATACTGTAGGCTGATGTATATGACATTTTTCCTTCTAATGCATTCATCTGTTCCTCTGGAGCCTCCTATAGGCAGGTACTTACGTGATGTATTTCTCAGAGCGGTTGAACTTCTTTTCCAGGTAGCGTGCTGAGGTCTTACTGGGGATCTTGACCATGGACAGCTCCTTGTTGTAGCGTGTCATGTTGCATGGTGTCCTACAGATGCAGTTGCTACTCTCCAGCATTGACAACTTGGCTACAGTAGAGAAGACAGGGAGACACGAAGGAGAGGATGAATGGATGGATGGAAGAGGGGTAATGGGTGAGGATGGGGAGAGAGAGGAGAGGGAGAGTTGACCTTAGTTTGAGGGTAACTGAGGGTACACACACAAACACACACCCATCTCAACAGCATTCCCTACTGTATATACTTCAGAATGGCCGTATGTCTTGATGCACTTAGCAGAAATGTCAGAGTCTAACAGTATGCATGGGACAGTGTACTAAAGACATAATGATGGGAGAAAATAAATGTTGATCCTTCTGCCTCCAGGATGATCTATTTGTACATACTGAAGGGTGGTTAGTCTAATTGCTACTGATATTTTTTTATGGGGTAGATTTGAAATTGCAGATAGATTGTAGCTTCCATCAATATAATTGTATTTATCATTTCCAATCCCCCATATATTTTTTTTGTAAATGTGTACAGTACCAGTCAAATGTTTGGACACAAACATTGTAGGGTAATAGTGAAGACAGCAAAACAATGAAATAACACATGGAATCATGTATAAACCAAAAAAGTGTTAAACAAATGAAAATATGATTTTATATATTAGATTCTTCAAAGCAGCCACCCTTTGCCTTGATGACAGCTTTGCACACTCTTTGCATTCTCTCAACCACCTTCACCTGGATTGCTTTTCCATTTGTGCTTAGTGGGACTATCATTTGTTTTCAACAGGACAATGGCTCCAAACACACCTCCAGGCTGTGTAAGGGCAATGTGACACTTATGGTGTGTTTGGGGTCATTGTCCTGTTGAAAACAAATGACAGTGCTACATCAGATGACTTGGCCTCCACAATCACCCGACCTCAACCCAATTGAGATGGTTTGGGATGACTTGGACCGCAGAGTGAAGGAAAAACGTCCAACAAGTGCTCAGCATATGTGGGAACTCCTTCAAGACTGTTGGAAAAGCATTCCTCATGAAGCTGGTTGAGAGAATGCCAAGAGTGTGCAAAGCTGTCATCAAGGCAAAGGGTGGCTACTTTGAAGAATCTCAAATATAAAATATATTTTGATTTGTTTAACACTTTTTTGGTTACTACATGATTCCATATGTGTTATTTCATAGTTTGATGTCTTCACTATTATTCTATAATGTAGAAAATATAAACAATAAAGAAAAACACTTGATTGAGTAGGTGTGACCAAACTTTTAACTGGTACTGTACATACACAAAAACCCATAAATACATACATATACCTTTAAAAATATATTTCCTTTATTATTTTCGCTATCCCCACCACCCCTCCCCTAATTGGAGTAAACTAATGAACAACAACACTTAGGCTTTTACTTCCGGCTTATACACACTATAGACCTTTTACGGACACAATCTATTTTACAATAGTTATATTAGGTTTGTTTTTAGTCCTGTCCTTCTTCTACCCTCACTCTCTCCAAAGGAAGCACAGCCGAGAGCTGCCCAGTGACACGAGCCTACCAGACGAGCTAAACTACTTCTATGCTTGCTTCGAGGCAAATGACACTGAAACATGCATGAGAGCACCAGCTGTTCTGGAAGACTGTGTGATCACATTCTTCGCAGCCAATGTGAGTAAGACCTTTAAAAAAGTCAACATTCACAAGGCTGCAGGGCCAGACGGATTACCAGGACGTGTATTGCAAGCATGCGCTGACCAACTGGCAAGAATCTTCACTGACATTTTGAACCTCTCCCTGACCGAGTCTGTAATACCAACATGCTTCAAGCAGACCACCATAGTCCCTGTGCCCAAGAACACTAAGGTAACCTGCTTCAATGACTACCAACCCGCAGCACTCACGTCTGTAGCCATGAAGTGCTTTGAAAGGCTGTCATGGCTTACATCAACACCATTATCCCAGAAACCTTAGACCCACTCCAATTTGTATACTGCCCTAACAGATCCACAGATGAAGCAATCTCTATTGCACTCCAAACTGCCCGTTCCCACCTGGACAAAAGGAACACCTATGCTATTCACTGACTACAGCTCATGGTTCAACACCATAGTGCCCTCAAAGATCATCACTAAGCTAAGGACCCTGGGACTAAACATCTACCTCTGCAACTGGATCCTGGACTTCCTGACGGGCCACCCCCAGGTGGTAAGGGTAGATAACAACACATCCGCCACGCTGATCCTCAACACAGGGGCCCCTCAGGGTTGTGTGCTCAGCCCTCTCCTGTACTCCCTGTTCACTCATGACTGCACGGTGAGGCATGACTCAACACCATCATTAAGTTTGCAGATGACACAACAGTTGTAGGCCTGATCACCAACAACGATGAGACAGCTTATAGGGAGGAGGTCAGAGACCTGGCCGTGTGGGGCCAGGACAACAACATCTCCCTCAACGTGATCAAGACAAAGGAGTTAATTGTGGACTACAGGAAAAAGAGGACCAAGCACGCCACCATTCTCACTGACGGGGCTGTAGTGGAACAGGTTGAAAGCTTCAAGTTCCTTGGTATCCACATCACCAACAAACTAACATGGTCCAAGCACACCAAGACAACCTCTGGAGATTGAAAAGATTTGGCATGGGTCCTCAGATCCTTAAAAGGTTCTACAGCTACACCATCGAGAGCATCTTTACTGGTTGCATCACTGCCTGGTATGGCAACTGCCCGGCCTCCGACCGCAAGGCACTACAGCGGGTAGAGCGTAGGGTCCAGCCATCCAGGACCTCTATACCAGGCGGTGTCAGAAGAAGACTCCTGCCACCCTAGTCATAGACTGTTCTCTCTGCTACCGCAAGCGGTACAGGAGCACCAAGTCTAGGTCCAAGAGGCTTCTAAACAGCTTCTACCCACAAGCCATAAGACTCCTGAACATCTACTCAAATAGCTACCCAGACTATTTACACCGTTGCTATTCTCTGTTGTTATCATCTATGCAAAGTCACTTTAATAACTCTACCTACATGTACATATGACCTCGACTAACTGGTGCCTCCGCACATTGACTCTGTACCTGTACGCCCTTGTATATATTCTCGCTATTGTTATTTTACTGCTGCTCTTTAATTACTTGTTACTTTTATTTCTTACTCTTATTCATATTTTTTATTTAAAAACATACATTTTTAATAGTTTTTATATATCTAAAAAAATAAATAATAATGAACTGCATTGTTAGTTGTGGCTCGTAAGTAAGCATTTCACTGTTGTTGTATTCAGCGCAAGTGACTAATACAAATGTGATTTTATCTATTTCTAATGTTCATCCAATTTGATTTCTATTTGCCATATATTTTTAACTGTGCTGTTTCACAAAAGTTCTGAACCTATATACATTTTACAGACACAGCATATTTGACATTTGTTATCTTGTTGTTCTGCTCCATTAAATCCCTCCCATCTATCTCTTCACACCATCTACATTGGATTTCCATTTGCCATATATTCTTTCAACGGTGCTGTGATACTTCACAAAACCTCTGAACCTTTCTATTCTCATAGTTTCTACCGATTGTAAATGAACTACTAGCCTCAACAACTGTGGACACTGTAAATGCCTTCATGAAATACACAGGAATGTTTTATGAATTTTCCAGACATTTCTATCCATTCCTGGAAGTATAAAACTACTAGTCTAATCTATCTGGTCTTTATCCAAATCAATTTCCTCTGACAATAACCATTGTCACTCACATTCTCAACCCATTCTAGCCTGCTGCTAGGTTCCCTTAATGCATAAAAATATCAAATCTGATCTCCCAACCCTAATCTCTCACTGTGACAATAGTATGGCAGTCTCCCCAGCTCGCCCTGGGCAGGGCGGAGTCTCCCTTGGATTACTAATAGCCTTCAGGGCCAAGTGGTCACGTAATTGCAACAGGAAATTCAATATGGCACCTCAGACGCTTTTCATTCTCATTCAAATAAGGGGTTATTGGATCCGGGTAGCAGTGTGCATTCACAACCCTGATTTATACACTTCCTCCCTCTTTCTATTTCTCTCTCTCGCCACATCACAATCTTACTCTCTTTCCTCTTCTTCCCTACCTCTCTCTCTATTTCCTTCGCTCTCTTTTCCTTCGCTCTCTCTCCCTCTATCGTTCTGTCTTTCTCTCACTATTTCTCTCTCTCTATCCACCGTCTCATCTCTGTCAAAAACAATTATTCTAACCAAATCATCTGCTTTATTTCATATTTCCAAGCTTATTAAGAAACAGTGTTTTTAATGACTTAACACTCTCCATTACGCTGTCTTTGGCTGTGAACAGAATGTTATATTTAAGCAGTTGTTCAACCCGGAGACGAGCTAATCCTTTTTATTGTATGTTTGGTTTAAAACCATTATGTGAGATGAGAGGATCTTCTGTCATTCATCCTGCATTGAGACCGCATTTCTAAAACGATTACGCTAGTAATGTGATTGTATGATCACGTTACTGTGGGCAATGCTGTCCAAGTCGACATTTCACAGGACAACAAATGTCGGTGTTTTCCTCCGTGTGTATAATTAGGCACAGAGAAGATTTCTGTGTTCCTCTGTAATCTAGTCACAGGACCCTCCGGTGAGAACAGATGCAGCTGTCTTCCATTAAAACAGTAGCCACACTGTTTCTGTCTCCCAAACTTCCTGATTGACACATTGGTTTAAAAAAAAAAGCACAACTTCAAACTTTACTAAGTGAAAATGGTGCGGTGGGTATATCAAATTGGTTCACAGTCTAACTAGGAACTGATTTGCATAGAATTATTGGGTCTGTGTGTTTGGATGGAATAAGCACAGGCATTTCAAATAAAACCAATTCAGGAGGAGCGAGAGGGAGGGAGCGAGAGGGAGCTGGCCAGGCTGGACCAAGCACAAGATGGTACTCTAGCTCTAACTCTCCACAGTCCCAGTATAGCATACCTTGGCTTCATATCCTCTTTATTTGAGACACATTGCCTAATTACAATGGACGAGCCAGGGCCAGAGTAATAATTGCCAGTATTTGTGTGTGTTTGTTGCCCGGTAGGTAACAGAATGAGAGAATGCCTCCCCTTAATGATATCAGCAGGGGAATTACACACCGCTACTACACAAAACACATAAACACTTTTCAATAAAGTTCATTTAGAGGAATAAACAAGGTCCTGTCTCATCTGATTTTCATTTATCCCTTCAGTAAAGTATGAGTCTGTGGTAAAAGTAAAGGTATACATTAATATATAAAAACAGCCAAATAAAAAATGAGACGAAGGAGAAAGTGAGAATAAAAAGTCAATATCCCAGTTTTACAGAAAATAACAGTTCAATATAGATGGGCTTAGGCACAAAATGAGATCCTACTGTATGTGAATTATCCTACTGTATATGAGTGATCCTACTGTATGTGAATGATCCTACTGTATGTGAATGATTCTTCTGTATGTGAATGCATACAGCTCCCCCTCCTCTCAACACACACAGAAAAACACAGATTCCTTATTTGTAATATATACAGTACAGTATGAAAGTAAAATGAACCGAGGGAGGCTTCTAGACCTGGCCTTTCTAGAGGGGGAAAAAAACAGCTGAGTAAATACTAATCCTAAATACCAGGGTCAACCAGCAAAACGAGAGAACCTGTATTCTCTATGAATGATCAATAATACATGTGTAGCTAACTAATACAAAATGTGTCAAATCTTTTGGGAATTGATAAGACACTTGTGTTGACACAATGTACCTATGCCTTTCCTTCATGCTATCTTTATGTCCCCTAGCCCATGGAGAAACAGGAATGCTATGATGTTAAATCATTTATCCCGAATCAACCAAACAGCAACAGCAAGAGGATGAGTGAGAGAGAGGAGGAGGGAGGTGTTGCACTCCCAGTAAGCATTCTATTAATATGAAGCACTGCAGCAACGCATAATGTTTGACCACGAACACTACTCTTTTGTCCACTTAAGACTACGAGTTTCCTGGGGAAGTTGTGAAGCATCGGGGAAGCTGTGAAGTGCACTGTACAGCCTGCACTCTAGCCTGTTGTGTGATTGTGTTTATGAGTCTGTTATTAAAGAATGTGAAACAATGTTGTGTATGTTAACTAATGCCTGATTCTGTTTATGAGTCTGTTATTAAAGAATGTGAAACAATGTTGTGTATGTTAACTAATGCCTGATTCTGTTTATGAGTCTGTTATTAAATATGTATGTTTACTGCTTTTCATTAAATCACGTATGGCTATTGTATTTGTTCATATGGGCAGAATATTGTATAGCAGGGTTCCCCAACTGGCGGCCCATGGGCCAAATTTGTCCCCCTCATTTTTTAATGCATTTTCATTGTTGACATCAAAGACTAAAAACACCAGGAAATCAGCTCCAAGAGATTTTAATTTAAGAAATATTTTCCAAAGTATTCCCATGCGTAATAGTCGTATTCAAATGTAAGCAAGGTTTGAAATGTTTTTGTCAAACATATTTGTTTGGGCTTCTTGCGGTCAATTTCTTGCGGTCAATTTGCAATCTACAAATGATTTGTAATTATGTTCCGGCCCCCAAACCATCCGCTCAAGAAAAAAAATCAGCCTGCAGCTGAATCTAGTTGATTCCTGTTGTATTGTCACGCCCTGACCTTAGATATCTCTGTTTTCTTTATATTTGGTTTAGGTCAGGGCGTGTCTAGGGTGGGTACGCTAGTTTTTGTATTGTCTAGGGTTTTTTATATGTCGAGGGTTTTTGTAGGTCTAGGTGTTTTGTATGTCTAGGGTTTTGGTAGGTCTAGGTGATTTGTATGTCTATGGTGTCCTGATATGGTTCCCAATCAGAGGCAGCTGTTTATCGTCGTCTCTGATTGGGGATCATATTTAGGTAGCAATTTCCCTTTGGTGTTTGTGGGATCTTGTCTATGTTTAGTTGCCTGTCAGCACTAGTTTGTATCGTGTCATGGTTCGTTTGTTGTTCATTCATTAAAAAGAGAATGTACAGATACCACGCTGCGTCTTGGTCCGATCCTTATGACAAACGTGACATGTATAGGCAATATTGCCTACAGAAATTGGTTCAGTTATAGCCTAAAATAAATGTGTTCGTATGGGTAGAATATTGTTTGTTCGGTACACCATCCTACAGACAGTGAGTCACGTGGTGTCAAGGGTACTGGCTGGTGGCGTTGGTGTAAAGTTATGGGGAATGTTTTCCTGGCAAACATTAATCCCTTGATACCAATTGAGCAACGGTTCCCCGAAGAATTCAGGCTGTTCTGGAGGCAAATGTGGGTCCGACCCGGTACTAGATGGATATACCTAATAAACTGACCACTGAGTGGATATCAATTCATTCATATGGTTATATAAAGGCGGAAGGCTAAAAACAGCCTATACTATATCTAGACCTATATCTAGTTCCTACAATCTATTTTCATTTTAAATAATGGCTTTTTCTAGTATTTACACCATCCACTAACACCAACTATTTACTAAAAAACATTTATTTATCAACAAAAAAGCTTAGCAAAATACAAAAAATGATGGGGCAAAAATAAGTAGGCCTAAAATATATTGTTTTATATAACCCCAAAAATACTAGAGTAGGCTACATGACAAAAACAAACAAATCATCCAAGAGTGTGCTTAGTGTTCTGGTCTCATAAGGATTTTGGAGTCATTGAAAGGGTTGAACTTGAAGAAGTGTCCAAGTAGACTAGGTGCTCATTTCTCTCAGATGGATTTTGGAGTATTCACAACTGCTACTTGAAAGTGTAGGCAACGCTCTTCGGGTAAGACTCCATCAGTTGAGTCGTGGTGTTGGCTACTTCTCAACCAGTGACTTCAGATCCTTCTGTTGCTTGTGGTAGCAGGGTCTTTGCCATGGCGGTGGAATGCCAGCATGTTGCTGCTCCCTTCTCATTTCACCTCCTTGCTGCTGTCGTTGCAATGCCTTGATGAACTTCCAAATGGTGTGGTGGGTAGCGCCAAGATTCAACAAAAAAGTTAAATGCCAGCTCTCCTCTCCATGGTTGGTCTTTGCCAAGTCTTGCAGGACAGCATCGTAGCAGCACCAAAATTCAGAAAATAAATAAAATAGGTAGAAGCATATTAGCAACAATTTTATTGGCCTTGAGCATGATGCCATCAATAGTAAGAAAAAGAATAATAAAGTTTATGTTAAACAAGCCATACATATGGGAAACATTGGCTTTTTTCCAATGAGTCCGACTTTCTCACCAACCCATGTTGCCTGAAAGTATGTCAGTGGGTCCTCCAGTTGATGTTCTGGGTGCTGAAAGAACCAGGTATTGCTGAAAGAAACAGGTATCCAGACACTGTAACCTCATCATTCAGGGTTATGCGACGTCGGCATTTCAAAAGTGTGATATTCGGTGCACTTCCAAAAGCACTTATTTGCTGTCTGTCGTTCCTGTCTGTAGGGGTAGCCTTCATGCAGCAGGATATTTTTTCCACGCACCCAGAGGATAAATTCGGGTTCCACTGTATCTTTCTCTGACCTCCTCTAAGAATGAGGAATGAGGAGGGTAGCGGTGCAAGATCTTTTTAAGCAGAATATTTGGATTATTATCATATGTACGACATGCAATTCGATTGCTGGACTATCGAAGTCATCCATCAACACATTTATTCAGATCCGGCAGTTCAAAGAGGATAATTTCAAAGGTAATCAATTAGGCCTAGTTATTGTTCATTAGCAGCACACATTTGCATTCACGTGGCGTTGGTGGATGGAGGATGGAGCGAGACATGGTGTCCCAGATGTGCTCAATTGGATTCAGGTCTGGGGAACGGGCGGGCCAGTCCATAGCATCAATGCCTTTCTCTTGCAGGAACTGCTGACACACTCCAGCCACATGAGGCCACACCAGCATATGGTCTCACAAGGGGTCTGAGGATCTCATCTCGGTACCTAATGGGAGTCAGGCTACCTCTGGCGAGCACATGGAGGGCTGTGCGGCCCCCAAAGAAATGCCACCCCACACCATGACTGACCCACAGCCAAACCAGTGATGCTGGATGATGTTGCAGGCAGCAGAACGTTCTCCACGGCGTCTCCAGACTCTGTCACGTCTGTCACATTTGCTCAGTGTGAACCTGCTTTCATCTGTGAAGAGCACAGGGCGCCAGTGGCGAATTTGCCAATCTTGGTGTTCTCTGGCAAATGCCAAACGTCCTGCACGGTGTTTGGCTGTAAGCACAACCCCCACCTGTGGACGTCGGGCCCTCATACCACCCTCATGGAGTCTGTTTCTGACCTTTTGAGCAGACACATGCACATTTGTGGCTTGCTGGAGGTAATTTTGCAGGGCTCTGGCAGTGCTCCTCCTGCTCCTCCTTGCACAAAGGCGGAGGTAGCGGTCCTGCTGCTGGCTTGTTGCCCTCCTACGGCCTCCTCCACGTCTTCTGATGTACTGGCCTGTCTCCTGGTAGCGCCTCCATGCTCTGGACACTACGCTGACAGACACAGCAAACCTTCTTGCCACAGCTTGCATTGATGTCCCATCCTGGATGAGCTGCACTACCTGAGCCACTTGTGTGGGTTGTAGACTCCGTCTCATGCTACCACTAGAGTGAAAGCACCGCCCGCATTCAAAAGTGACCAAAACATCAGCCAGGAACCATAGGAACTGAGAAGTGGTCTGTGGTTATCACCTGCAGAACCACTCTTTTATTGGGGGTGTCTTGCTAATTGTCTATAATTTCCACCTGTTGTCTATTCCATTTGCACAACAGCATGTGAAATGTATTGTCAATCAGTGTTGCTTCCTAAGTGGACAGTTTGATTTCACAGAAGTGTGATTGACTTGGAGTTACATTGTGATGTTTAAGTGTTCCCTTTATTTTTTTGAGCAGTGTATGTTTTTACTGGACTGATGGCCACCATCTGATAGTCAGTCTGAGGGGAGGGAGGGAGCAGTGGTGAGGCTGCCTCTCATTCAACTCAACAATACCATCCCTCCGCTCTCCCTCCCTCAGCTGAGTGAGTATATATATATATATATATATATATATATATATATATATATATATATATATGTGTTTTTACTGGACTGATGGCCAGCATCTGATAGTCAGTCTGAGGGGAGGGAGGGAGCAGTGGTGAGGCTGCCTCTCATTCAACTCAACAATACCATCCCTCCGCTCTCCCTCCCTCAGCTGAGTGAGTATAATATATATATATATATGTGTGTTTTTACTGGAGTGATGGCCACCATCTGATAGTCAGTCTGAGGGGAGGGAGGGAGCAGTGGTGAGGCTGCCTCTCATTCAACTCAACAATACCATCCCTCCGCTCTCCCTCCCTCAGCTGATGGAAAAACTCAATTCACACGGCATTATTTCTGCCTCATGCACCAATTCATGTTGTTACTCCTATGACCAGAGAAAGTGAAATATTCCCAGATATTAAAAAAGACACAAGCCGCTAATAATAACAAGGCAAGTTTATCGGAACACTTTGCTACGCTCATCTATTGCAGATGCAGTGCTGGTTATAGCGTGAGTGGAAGTAGGGAGAATGTACATTTTATGGCTCATAAAAATGTTGAACAAAGTGTTGACAGTGCTGGATAGCATCTTAAACATGTAATGTACTTACTCATAAAAACAGGCTTATAGGTGCACTTGATTTGCTCTCTGGGCCTGCTGGGTAGGTGGAGTTCTACCTTCAGAATCATGAAATTATTAAAAATGGGGACACTTTGCCTTCCCGGAGCTAGGGCTGCTGAATCAACTGCATCTACCACCCACAGCGAGAAACAAATAAAAAAATAGGAACAAAGGCTTTATTGTTGGGTTTTTTACAGAAATGTTTGGTGATCGACTAGGAATGCCTTGGAGGTCGACCAGTTGATCGCGATCAACCGGTTGGTGATCACTGCTATTGCCTAAATACATGTATTTTAGGCCATATAAAGAACAGATATGACATGATTTAATGAAAAGCAGCAAACAGACACAACATTTTTTCACATTCTTTAATTAAAGACTCAGAAACAGAAACAGGCAATAGGCGAAACATCTGGCTTCACAGTTTTCCTGCCAAATAGGCCTACAAAGAAACTTGACGATGTTGAATGCGCAAGGGGGTCTGTGCACTGCGTAGTACCTTCGACAAAAAGACATGTAAGCGTGTGCGTTTGTGTGCATTCATATTATGGACTTACCAAGGGCAGGCTCTGCACAGTCTTTGTACTGTTCAGGGGTACAGAATGGAGAATCACCTAGAAGGACAGCAGAAGCACAGAAAGAAGGGGAGGAAAGTTCAGATTCAGCTTTTCTGATCGATATATTTATGAAATGTTTGAGAAAAACAAACTGTAAACAGCTCAGATTTCTGTGGAGTATGGTTACAAAGCTATCAGTGATTTACTAAAGTTACCGGAATCTTCAGTAATTTGGGGTAATTAACAGAAAATCTATGGCAATCTATCGTAACTTTGGTCATTTATAATTGAATAACATAAATCTGTGTCCATATTGTCTATGAGTTTCTAGTAGCTAGACCATATGGGTCAAGAGAAAATAAGCATTATTTTCAATTAACTCTGCAACTCATCCAACTATTGACTTTTCTTCACTACTGCCACCAATTTGACACCAAAACATTGACAACAAATACATATTGACATAGTAAAATAAATTAAAGTGTGTAAAAAAATGATAAAGGATATTATGATGAAACTCTCATATTAAACACCAATGGTATTCCCTAAATTGATGGTTTATATTTTAAGATCATTTTTTACAGCTTTGTCATATTTATTTTGTTTTTGTTGATATTTTAAAATCATCTTAATGATGTCATATATTCTGCATGTGACACGACCACACAGAGGGCCATAGATAACACCTGGGATAATCTGGAGTCCCCAAAAGGGCCAATAGATTATTTATTTACACAAAATCCTTGAAAGACACCAACATTCTGATAGTTTAATGGTCAACTGTGAACGTTTCCAGTAACATACCCTCCCTTTGCAACCCTACTGTGGAAGCAGTCAAGGAGACTCGCAACATGCAAAAATCTATCACACCTAAAGAGAGTGTGAGAGAGAAATAGAGCTTTGTGTGGAGCAAGGTGATAGACAAGCCTTGGAGCAGAAAGCTTTATAATACACCAATACAAATCTTGACCTTACACCTTACAGCTCTTTGACCTTTTCAAACCCACCACAGACTTTAGATGACTTTATCAACCACAACAACTACTGTAAGTCCTTTATCAAACTTTCCTCACCTTGCCTTCAAATAGTCCTTGATGAAAAAACATGGCCCATAGCCCAAACAATTGTTTTTGTTTGCCCATGGCCCAGACATTGCTATATTACAGACTCTATCCACATGTTTTGTTTAGTGTGAAAAGGGGAAAGAAAGTGTGTGCTCTTACCGGGCATGTGCACCATCCTGCAGTTACAGTTTTCCACGATGTAGCGTGTCTCACAGTCGATCCTGCAAGCTGTCACACTATAGACCTGGAAGAAGCCAGAGTCTAGGGCTTTGGACTCACACTCTCCCCACGGAGGAGGCAGGTAGGTCAGCTACAACATAGGAGAGACACAGTGGGGGGATTGAGCAGAGAGACAGAGAGACAGAGAGTGACAGGGGCAAACACTCAGCTGAAGTCTAAAACTCCCATAGACACATGGGAGATGTCATGGTGTTATTGTGCTTTAGAGCCATCAGAGAGAGGTTCCAAAAGGCCCTCTAGAACACAGCAGGCTAGATGACAGAGGAACAAAAGGAAGGTCTGGCACATTCACAGATACAGTCTCTCGCTGTGAAAACTCACAACAGGTTCCAAGAACACAAAATCTCCAAATGTTCCCCCCTCTTGCCCCCACCCCACCCCCAACAGCAGACGAGGAGAGAGGGACACCAGGAGGAGCTGAGTGAGCGCCCATCTGCCCTGCACGCAGGCGGCCCTCTCCAGCCCGCTCCGCTACTCTCCGTTCAGCATCCATCACCCAGCGCCCCCTGCAATGTGGGAGATGCAGTTTCCTCAGCCAAATACCAGTTCTTGGACCAAAATAATCCTTAACCTGCCAGGTCAGATTTGGCTGTGGAATGTCTGTTAGCACAGATAACATTGGAGAAGAATCCCTCAATCAGAGACTGATACTGTATCCATGCATCCAGATTAGTTTGCTGTTGTTAACTCGAACACAGAATTCCCTCGATATCAGCAAGCGAGACATTGATTTTCAAATCAAGACAGGCTATATAGCAGTAGCGTAAAAGAGGGGTTGGCGGTGGTAGGTGGTGGGACACAATGCAGATAGCCCGGTTAGCTAATGTGCGGGAGCACTGGTTTATCGGCCCAATTGAGGTAGTATGTACATGAATGTATAGTTAAAGTGACTATGCATATATGATAAACAGAGAGTAGCAGCAGTGTAAAAAGAGGGTTTGTGGGGGTTGGGGGGGACACAATGCAAATAGTCCGGGTAGCCATTTGATTACCTGTTCAGGAGTCTTATGGCTTGGGGGTAAAAACTGTTGAGAAGCCTTTTTGTCCTAGACTTGGCACTCCGGTACCGCTTGCCATGAGGTAGTAGAGAGAACAGTCTATGACGGGGGTGGCTGGGGTCTTTGACAATTCTTTGGGCCTTCCTCTGACACCGCCTGGTGTAGAGGTCCTGGATGACAGGCAGCTTAGCCGTGCCCTTTTCACGACTGTCTTGGTGTGTTTGGACTATTCTAGTTTGTTGTTGATGTAGACACCGAAGAACTTGAAACTCCCAACCTGTTCCACTACAGCTCGATGAAACACAACTAATGAAGCCAACAAATCAAAACATTTCAAACTATCCCTGGCCTCATTCATATACTGTAGGTCTGGCCACGCTCCTGTAGGTCTCCATTCACAATTAAAAAGTCTTCCCTAAAGGCCAGCTGTTCATCACTTCTAGGAAGATAGACTTTCCCAGCACTGTCGATTTCATTAAGATGAGAGGCAGGTGCTCCTCAGCAGCAGTCAGTCCATCACCTTTCTCATCACCTTCATACCTCTGCTAATCTTTCCTCTTGTCCTAATTGGAGTGGCTGATGTATAACACTATTATCCTGCTGTAATCAAATATCAAATCATCAGAGTAGATAGATGTCAGCGCCCACTATGGGGTGATCTGATGACCTGATTAAGTACACTCCAATGACGGCCAGGACCCTCTCTGCCCCTCCCACACATTATTCATCAATGACCACACACTCTGCCATTGGGATGCACGTCAGCAACTAGAAAGAATATTAGAAACGGATCAAAACTAAAATGCAACAGTTGAATCAACAAGGGGCATACTTAAAGTTGTCGCCTATAGATTTGGAATTAGGCTTTGGGAGCTCTACATGTATTTGCTAACTTTGGGGATTTTGTTGAAAATCGGAGCTGTGAGTCTGGAGTTTTATTAACGAACCAGTACAGTATAGTATATCAGTTCATCCCTCTCCCGTGGACACTAGGTTGCCAAGACCAAAAATACATTACTGAGACCCATCCAGAAGACACAGGAGGGAGAGAGGCTCAGGCTCTTTAATAGAACTGTAATTTACAGACATGGGAATGCCCTTGTGACTTCTGTGGAAAGCATAGCAAAGAACACTTTAACATTTGAAACTCCCTATACTTAAGTTAAAATAATGAGAAAATACAGAGGATTATTAAAGAACACAGGCAATCTAGTGTGTGTGTGTGTGTGTGTGTGTGTGTGTGTGTGTGTGTGTGTGTGTTCATGCATTATTAAGTGCCTATAGTGGCTGTGTTCTTTGGCTTCTGTGCACTTTTTTTTTGTTGATGAAGTGGCTTTAATCTGGAAGTAATAATACGAGTTCATTTGAGGCCATGACTTCAGCTCCGCCTCACAATTGAGCTGTCTGGTTGGATCTGATTAAAATCGCACACCAATGACCACAGGCAGCCATTGTACTTTTACAAAGTTCCCACAGTACTGCTAATCATTAAGACATATCGGCTATATTCAGCCTGATTATAAGCATGGCCATTACATGGCATCTCACAAGATGTCCTTGGGTTGGCTCAGTCAGGAACTAAAGTAGTGCCACGCAGCAGGAACACAACAAGGGCCAAGCCACAGTGTAGGAAGTCTGGGGAATCTTTGAATTCAAAGTGCAAAGCGGAGTTAATTAGCTGGTGTCTAAATTGACTGTGTTTCCCACTGTGCTGGTACAATGGGGAGGATGAAGGATGATGACGTTGTGCCAGTCAGTCACACAGAGCCAGTCACACAGATAGAGCTGAGATGGAGCTGAGACTGCTGGGAGCTCTACGGCCCAGGGGGCCTGCCTGGCCACACCACGATTGGAGGCCTCCAGAGTCGCCTGCCTGTCTGCCTGCCTGCCTACCTGCCTGCCTGTCTGCCTGCCTGCCTGCCTGTACAGTAGACCTTCTCTGTATGCTTATCGCTGGCAGACTTTTTCTTTCTTTTTCCTCCTCTCATCTTTTTCAGGACGTGAGTTGTTTTTCAAACTTCTGGAAATGACTGAACATGTTTGGGATCTTCCTTATTCATGCCCTTTTTTAAATGATGGGAGTTATACAATTTATTATATATGTATTGTATAGTTTCTTCTTTATATGTACATTGCCTTCAGAAAGTATTCATACCCCTTGACTTATTTCAGATTTCGTTGTGTTACAGCCTGAATTCAAAATGGATTCAATAGATTTTTTCTCTCTCACTCATCTACACACAAAACCCCATAGTGACAAAATGAAATCGTTTTTGACATTTTTGCAAATGTATTGAAAATGTGATGCATAAATATCAATTTACATAAGTATTCACACCCCTGAGTCAGTACTTTGTAGAAGCACCTTTGGCAGCGATTACAGCTGCGAGTCTTTCTGGATACGTCTATAACAGCTTTCCACACCTCAATTGTGGAACATTTCTCCACTATTCTTTTCAAAATTCTACAAGCTCTGTCATCTTGGTTGTTGATCATATAGACAACTATGTTCAGGTCTTTCCAAAGATTTAAGCAGATTTAAGTCAAAACTGTAAAACTCCTGAGATTATTTAGGCATACCATAACAAAGGGGTTGAATACTTATTGACTCGACATTTCAGCTTTTCATTTTCAATTAATTTGTACAAATTTCCAAAAACATTTAGGTATTGTGTGTTGGCCAGTGACACAACATCTCAATATGAATCCATTTTAAATTCAGGCTGTAACACAACAAAATGTGGAAAAAGTCAAGGGCTGGGAATACTTTCTAAAGGTACTGTCTAGGTTTTCTGCTTTATCAGTCCCTGGTTGTGGACTACAGGAAAAGGAGGACCGAGCACGCCTCCATTCTCATCGACTGGGCTGTAGTGGAGCAGGTTGAGAGCTTCAAGTTCCTTGGCGATCACATCACTAACAAACTAGCTTGGTCCAAGAACTCCAAGACAGTCATGAAGAGGGCACGACAACACCTATTCCCCCACAGGAGACTGAAAAGATTTGGCATGGGTCCTGAGATCCTCATCAGGTTTTACAGGTGCACAATCGAGAGCATCCTGACGGGTTGCATCACTGCCTGGTATGGCAACTGCTCGGCCTCCAACTGCAAGGCACTACAGAGGGTAGTGCGTACGGCTCAGTACATCACCGGGGCCAAGCTTCCTGCCATCCAGGACCTCTATACCAGGTGGTGTCAGAGGAAGGCCCTAAAAATTGTCAAAGACTCCCTCCACCCCAGTCATAGACTGTTCTCTCTGCTACCGCACGCGCCAAGTGTAGGTCCAAGAGGTTTCTAAACAGCTTCTATGCCCCCACAGCTAATCAAATGGCTACCCAGACTATTTGCATCCCGCCCTCTTCCAAGCTGCTGCTACTCTCTGTTATTATCTGTGCATAGTCACTTTAATAACACTACCAACATGTACATATTACCTCATTTACCTCGACACCGGTGCCCCCGCACATTGACTCTGTACCGGTACACTGGTTATTTACTGCTGCTCTTTAATTATTTGTTATTCTTATCTCTTACTTTTTTGTAGGAATTTTCTTAAAACGGCTATGTTGGTTAACCTCTTCAACCTATGGGGGCGCTATGTCATTATTGGATTAAGAAACGTGCCGTTTTAAGCGCAATATTTTGTCACGAAAAGATGCTCGACTATGCATATAATTGCCAGCGTTGGAAAGAAAACACTCTGACGTTTTCAAAACTGCAAAGATATTATCTGTGAGTACCCCAGAACTGATCTTACAGGCGAAACCAAGATGAAACTTCAAACAGGAAATGAACAGGATTTTTGACGCTGTGTTTTACTAACGTCTCCTTATATGGCTGTGAATATGCTGTGAACGAGCTTATGCGCTCTGCCATTCATCCAAGATGTCTGCAGCATTGTGGCGTATTTGTAGGCATATCATTGGAAGATTGGCCATAAGAGACTACATTTGCCAGGGGGCCGTCCGGTGTCCTTTGTCTAAATTGGTGCGCAATTGTCAGTAACACTCATTTTGCCATGGGACACAGAAGCAGAAGCACACTT
Organism: Oncorhynchus nerka; assembly: GCF_034236695.1. Classification (NCBI taxonomy): domain Eukaryota; kingdom Metazoa; phylum Chordata; class Actinopteri; order Salmoniformes; family Salmonidae; genus Oncorhynchus; species Oncorhynchus nerka. The sequence continues at coordinate 23,858,405 of NC_088421.1, read as the reverse complement.
CCAGGAACGATACATCATTGAAGAGATATGTAGAAAAACACCTTGAGGATTGATTCTAAACAACGTTTGCCATGTTTCAGTCGATATTATGGAGTTATTTTGGAAAAAGTTCGGCGTTTTTATAACTGAATTTTCGTTTTTTTTTGGTAGCCAAACATGACGCAGAAAACGGACCGATTTCTCCTGCACAAATAATCTTTCAGGAAAACTGAACATTTGCTATCTAACTGAGTCTCCTCATTGAAAACATCCGAAGTTCTTCAAAGGTAAATGATTTATTGAATGTTTTTGCTGGTTTTTGTGAAAATGTTGCCTGGTGATGCTAACGCTAAATGCTAATGCTAAATGCTAACACTAAATGCTAAATGCTAGTTTTGCTATGGTAGAGAAGCATATTTTTGAAAATCTGAGATGACAGTGTTGTTAACAAAAGGCTAAGCATGAGAGCTAGCATATTGATTTCATTTCATTTGCGATTTTCTTGAATAGTTAACGTTGCGTTATGGTAATGAGCTTGAGGCTGTAGTCATGATCCCGGATCCGGGTTGGCTCGACGCAAGAAGTTAAGGGCTTGTAGTAGGTAAGCATTTCACTGTAAGGTCTACACCGGTTGAATTCGGCGCATGTGACAAATAAAATGTGATTTTGATTTGATTATAATTGCAGAACAGGCATCTCATGTAAATGCTGGAGACATAAGCGATTTGAAGTGTGAGGAAAAATAGATGAATCGTGACAGGAATCTGTCAGCTAAGACAAGGGCAATCCAGCCAACTCCCAAGGCAACTTAGATAAAAACATCTCCAGGGTCAGAGAAGGAGAGTGGGAGAGAGAAGACGGGGAGAGAGAGAGACAGAGAGAGAGAGAGAGAGAGAGAGAGAAAGACAGAGTGATAAAGAGAGATACTCCCAGTCAGGGAGTGGACAGAGATAAGAGGTCAGACCTAGGGCTGTTGTGGTGACCGTATTAGTGCCACACCGGTGGTCACCAGTCATGAAGGCAGTCAAATTCCATGGTAATTAGGTTTCTCCAAGCTCTGATGCTGCTGATGGTCATTAGTAGCCTACAAAACTTACTGCCTGGTACTCAACACTCTATTGTCCCTCTAATCACTCTGACATCAATGCAAATGTTATTGAAAATCTAATCAAACACTTCATGAGAGGCCATGAGCTCATGTTGCTCAACCTTTCTATAGGCTATGCAATTGCACGAGAAAAGTGGGTGATGGCCTCGATTAAAAAGAGGAGGATCCCATCAGCTTCCTATAAGCTAGGCCTACTATATTTACTTCTCAACTTTCCTAATATTAAGCACATTGCTTATTTTACAACAGGAGTATAGTCTACCTGGCTGGCATGAAAATTAACCACAGGAAAAGCGATTTCGAGAGAGAAGTGCGTGATATTGGTCCATTCGAAATCAACACAAATGTCACACATACACACTACCAGTCAAAGTTTTTACAACACCTACTCATTCAAGGGTTTTTCTTTATTTGGACTATTTTCTATATTGTAGAATAATATTGAAGACATCAACACTATGAAATAACACATTTGGAATCATGTTGTGACCAAAAAAGCGTTAAGCAAATCAAAATATATTTGGTATTTGAGATTCTTCAAATAGCCACCCTTTGCCTTGCTGACAGATTTGCACACTCTTGGCATTCTCTCAACCGGATTTATGAGGTTGTCACCCGGAATGCCTTCTTAAAAGTTAATTTGTGGAATTTCTTTCCTTCTTAATGCGTTTTAGCCAATAAATTGTGTTGTGACAAGGTGGGGGGTATACAGAAGATAGCCCTATTTTGGTAAAAGACCAAGTCCATATTATGGCAAGAACAGCTCAAATAAGCAAAGAGAAACGACAGTCCATAATTACTTTAAGACATGAAGGTCAGTAAATACGGAACATTTCAAGAACTTTTCAAGTTTCTTCAAGTGCAGTCGCAAAAACCATCAAGCGCTATGATGAAACTGGCTCTCATGAGGACAGCCACAGGAATGGAAGACCCAGAGTTACCTCTGCTGTAGAGGATAAGTTCATTAGAGTTACCAGCCAAATAAATGCTTCAGAGTTCAAGTAACAGACACATCTCAACATCACATTTTCAGAGGAGACTGTGTGAATCAGGCCTTCATGCATGAATTGCAGCAAAGAAGCCACTACTAAAGGACACCAATAACAAGAAGAGACCTGCTTGGGCAGGAAACATGAGCAATGGTCATTAGACTGGTGGAAATTTGTCCTTTGGCCTGATGAGTCAAAATTGGAAAGTTTTGGTTCCAACCGCCGTGTCTTTTTGGGTGAACGGATGATCTCCGCATGTGTATTTCCGACCGTAAAGCATGGAGGAGGAGGTGTTATGGTGTGGGGGTGCTTTGCTGGTGACACTGTCTGTGATTTATTTAGAATTCAAGGCACACTTAACCAGCATGGCTACCACAGCATTCTGCAGCGATACGCCATCCCATCTGGTTTGGGCTTAGTGGGACTATCATTTGTTTTTCAACAAGACAATGACCCAACACACCGGCTGTGTAAGGGCTATTTTACCAAGAAGGAGAGTGATGGAGTGCTGCATCAGATGACCTGGCATCCACAATCCCCCGACCTCAACCCAATTGAGATGGAACCGCAGATTGAAGGAAAAGCAGCCAACAAGTGCTCATCATATGTGGGAACTCCTTCAACACTGTTGGAAAAGCATTCCAGGTGAAGCAGGTTGAGAGAATGCCAAGAGTGTGCAAAGCTGTCATCAAGGCAAAGGGTGGCTACTTTGAAGAATCTCAAATATGAAATATATTTTGATACGTTTAACACTTTTTTGGTTTCTATGTAATTCCATATGTGTTATTTCATAGTTTTAATGTCTTCACTATTATTCTACAATGTAGAAAATAGTAAAACATTAAGAAAAACCTTTGAATGAGTAGGTATTCTAAAACCTTTGACTGGTAGTGTATTATTTAGTATATGTAAAGACAAGATTAAATCAAGAATAGTCTGATGGGTGACAATATTAGCCAATCACTTTGAATTATATACTATCACTTGTGAATGATGCCCAGTGTAAGGCAAGAGAAAATGCCATTTTTAGCTACTTTTCAAAATCCTAGTCACACAGGCCTTTATGTTTTGAGAAGGTTTGTATCACAACTGGCATCCATGTATTATAATCTTCCTGCCTCAACTGTATATGCACACACACACACACACACACACACACACACACACACACACACACACACACACACACACACACACACACACACACACACACACACACACACACACACACACACACACACACACACACACACACACCTGAATAGAAAGTTCTTTATCAGAAGTGCACGTTTTTCATCTAGGAGAGATAAGCTCCAGTCAAGAGGAGGTTGAAATTGAAATCTAAAAGTGAAAAGTGTCAGGAAGATTGAAGCAGACCTATTCAGTGTGTACAGTAATAACTTAGGTCAAAGGGCACCTACCCTCTGCTCCTGAGTGGCAACAAAGGTCTGAAAGCCCGGGCAACGCCAAAGCCCAGCTCATGGACGAACGGGGGGCTCTGCCTGGCTGTGGATCTGCACCCGCACACCCGCCTCGAACGCTGTCTCCTCTGTGGGGGAAAACATAGACACACACAGAGAGATTAACAGTTACTGTCTCACACACACACACACACACACACACACACACACACACACACACACACACACACACACACACACACACGTAAAAGTACCTAATATACACACAATTACTTGAACAAAGTAAAAGACAGTGAAATTCCTTTACGAATCACCTTTAGTAGATTAATGGTGAGCCTGTGAATGAGAGCCATTTGCTTCCCTACCTGCCTTCTTCCTCTATATGGATAACATGCGTTCAGTGGAAAGACAGCCCATTTGCCTCGGCTCAACATCAAATAGAGGAGCAGGAGTAGAAATTCCACTGGCTGTCTCTTAAACTTCTTATGGCTGGGGGGCAGTATTGAGTAGCTTGGATGAATAAGTTGCCCAAAGTAAACGGCCTGCTCCTCAGTCTCAGTTGCTAATATATGCATATTACTCTTAGTATTGGATAGAACACTCCAAAGTTTCTAAAACTGTTTGAATGATGTCTGTGAGTATAACAGAACTCATATGGCAGGCAAAATCCTGAGGAGAAATCAAAACAGGAAGTGAGAAATCTGAGCGTTGTATGTATTCACCACAGTTCCCAATGAAATCCCCTTGAGATATTAATGATGTTGCACTGCCTAGGGGTTCCACTAGATGTCAACCATCTATAGAAATTTGAATGAGACTTCTACTGTATTGTGGGACTGAATGAGAGCAGAATCTATCAGGTGACTGGCAGTCAGCCATTTTCTGATCACGCGCATTCCTCATGGTATCCACTTGCGTTCCATTGCTCATCAAGACACAAAGGAATACTCCGGTTGGAACTTTATTGAAGCTATATGTTAAAATCATCCTAATGATTGATTCTGTACTTAGTTTGAAATGTTTCTTTGACCTGAAATATAACTTTTTGAAGTTTTTGTCGAACGTAACGCTGACCAGAATGAGCGTTTGGATATGTATACCAAACGCGCTAACAAAAGAAGGTATTTGGACATAAATAACGGACCTTATCGAACAAAACAAACATTTATTGTGGACCTGGGATTCCTGCTTTTCTGACATTGCGGTTTCAAATTATTGCATGGTTTGCTTATTCCGTAAATCTTTTTTGAAACCAGACACAGCGGTTGCATTAAAATAGGTATATCTATAATTCCATGTGTATAACTTGTATTATCATCTACATTTATGATGAGTATTTCTGTTGAATGATGTGGCTATGCAAAATCACTGGATGTTTTTGGAACTAATGAATGTAACGCGCCAATGTAAACTCATATTTTGAGAAATATGAACTTTATCAAACAAAACATACATGTATTGTGTAACACAAAGTCCTATGAGTGTCATCTGATGAAGATCATCAAAGGTTAGTGATTAATTTGATCTCTATTTGTGCTTTTTGAAACTCCTCTCTTTGGCTGAGAAAAAAAATGGCTGTGTTTTTCTGTGGCTTGGTGGTGACCTAACATATATTCGTTTGTGGTGCTTTCGCTGTAAAGCCTATTTGAAATCGGACACTGTGGTGGGATTAACAACAAGATTACCATTAAAACGGTATAAGATACATGTATGTTTGAGGACTTTTAATTTGAATTGAAATTGAATTTGGCGCCCTGCACTTTCACTGGCTGTTGTCATATCATCCGGTTAACGGGATTGCAGCCATAAGAAGTTTACTATACACATGAAAGAGCTGTTACCCAGCCAGTCACACAAATGCACAAGCGCACACACACACTGTGGCAACCCAGGGGCCATCAGGGAGCTACAAAGGCAGGAGCAGGACCTTGGTCAGCTCCAGAGGGCTAGCGAGGTCAAGGTGAGTCAGCACCAACTGAGGCTGATGATTCAACACCAATATTACCCTGTCCAGGCGCGCAACCAATTGGCACTTAGAATTGGTCCCACCTGTCCATCGTTATCCCAAATTAGTATAAGTAGAGGTGCAGTCACTCGGGTAGACAGGCAGAGGGTACGCCAAGTCCTCAGAAGAGCTGGAGTGAGTATGATAAGCACCTTGATCCAATGACAAAGACGATACTAGGCAATGTTTGACTCATCTTTCTCTTTCTGTTCTCTGCCCCAAAGGATGATTACCTAATCCCGGGTAGCACACCACCCGGCACAAGTAGAAAGGATTGAAACCCCGGACTCATCGCTCTCTCTCTATTTTGTTTTGTTCATTGACACAGGCGATCCGAGGAGCCGCCATGACGGACATAGTGGCCCACCAGTTACCTGAGAGGCTTTTCAGTTGTATTTCTCCCCTCCCCATTTCCCCCCATTTTTATGAAAGAACTACCTTGTTTAAAGCACCACAAATTGGTCTCCCGCTGTCTTACTTTGTGAGTTTCACCTCTGACTCCCCTGGGCTACCACAACACACGCACACACACACAGTGACACTTACAAGGACACAGGCAGACAGACATTCTCCAAAGCATAGAGACCCTCTTCCAGACAAACATCAACCAGACACACACAGAAATTCCCCACAGGCAGACGTGCTAATACACTCGCACGGGAGTTTGGAGGAAAATAGGCTTTATTCAAATCAATAACTTTCTCTCCGCAGTCTTCTCATCCGGCAGCCATGTTGCTGTGCATTCAATCAAGCCGCCCATCCTCCTCCATGTTTGACAGGCAGCAGCTTCAATCAGGCTGCTGGACTGGAACAGTGAAAGCAGTGAAAGACTGAGCAGAGGGAGCACGGCACCCAGGATTGACCAGCTTCTTTAAAGCGACGGCTGTGACAGAGAACACAAAGCCCACCACGGCATCACCCAGCAGCCATCCATCACACAGCTACCTGCACTCAGAAAGGAAACGCACCATGACGTCTGGGATGGGGACGGGGTAATTTGTGGAACAGGAAATCAAACAGGTGCTCTGTGTGTGTGTGGCTGCCTTGTAGGACGGGAAGCAAATCCCAGTACTGAATCACCAAAGCAGCATGTCTTGTGTCTGTTCTGGGTGGAGACATATGACGGTTCACTTTTTCTTATTCTACTCTACCTGTGAAATAATGTAGTAACCACATCAACGTTTATTGGTTGCGCAGACAGATTTGCAGGTGCAGCGAAATACTTCTGTTTCTAGCTCCAACAGTACAGTAATATCTAGCAATACAATAACAATACACACATAATCCAAAAAGTTAATACAATTAAATAAAATTAATATCCATACTGTCTATATAAATATACAGTGAGGCAAAAAAGTATTTAGTCAGCCACCAATTGTGCAAGTTCTCCCACTTAAAAATATGAAAGAGGCCTGTAATTTTCATTATAGGTACACTTCAACTATGACAGACAAAATGAGAAAAAAATCCAGAAAATCACATTGTGGGATTTTTAATGAATTTATTTGCAAACTATGGTGGAAAATAAGTATTTGGTCACCTACAAACAAGCAAGATTTCTGGCTCTCACAGACCTGTAACTTCTTCTTTAAGAGGCTCCTCTGTCCTCCACTCGTTACCTGTATTAATGGCACCTGTTTGAACTTGTTATCAGTATAAAAGACACCTGTCCACAACCTCAAACAGTCACACTCCAAACTCCACTATGGTGGATATGTGGCCCCATTCATTCTTTCCTTTACACAAATGCTCTCCTTCTTCCACCAAACAGCCGTTACAGAACCACCCACCAAGAAAGGACCAAGCAGCGTGGTAAAGGGCAGCAGCAGCAGGAGAGGCAGCGATACCTGGAGAGATGGACTTGGGAGGAGATTCTGGATGGCAAAGGACCCTGGACTCAGCCAGGGGAATATCGCCATCCCAAAGCAGAGCTGGAGGCAGCGAAAGCAGAGAGGTGCCAGTATGAGGAGGCAGCACGGCAGCGCGGCTGGAAGCCCGAGAGGGAGCCCCAAAAATGTCTTGGGGGGTGCACACGGGGAGTCTGGCAAGTTCAGGCAGGAGACCTGCGCCAACTTCCCGTGCTTACCGGAGAGCGAGAGGGACCGGGCAGGCACCGTGTTATATGGTGGAGCGCACGGTGTCCCCGGTGTGTGTACATAGCCCGGTGCGGTATATTTCAGCTCCTCGTATCGGCCGGGCTAGAGTGGGCATCGAGCCAGGTGCCATGAAGCCGGCTCTACGCATCTGGTCTCCAGTACGTCTCCTTGGGCCGGCGTACATGGCACCATCCTTACGCATGGTGTCCCCGGTTCGCCAGCACAGCCCAGTGCGGGCTATTCCACCTTGCCACACTGGCCTGGCTAGGGGAGCATTCAACCAGGTAAGGTTGGGCAGGCTCGGTGCTCAAGAGCTCCAGTGTGCCTGCACGGTCCGGTCTATCTGGTGCGTGGAGCACCAGCCCTCCGGTGGCAGCCCCCCGCACCAGGCTGTCTCTCCGTCTTCTCCCTACAGGTGCTCCCGCCTATCCAGTGCCGCCAGAGCCTTCCTCCTGCCCAGCGCCGCCAGAGTCTCCCGTCTGTCCTGAGCCGCCAGAGTCTCCCGTCTGTCCTGAGCCGCCAGAGTCTCCCGTCTGTCCTGAGCCGCCCGTCTGTCCTGAGCCGCTAGAGCCACCAGCCAGCCAGGAGCCGCCAGAGCCACCAGCCAGCCAGGAGCCGCCAGCCAGCCAGGAGCCGCCAGCCAGCCAGGAGCCGCCGGAGCCGTCAGCCAGCCAGGAGCCGCCGGAGTCTCCCGCCTGTCCGGCGCCGCCGGAGTCGTCCTTCACTCCGGCACTGCCGGAGTCTTCTGACTGTCCGGTGCTGCCGGAATCTCCCGTCCATTCGGGACCCATGACTAGGGTCCCCAATCGGAGGTCGGAGGTTGGCGGCGAGGGTCGCCGCTCGTAAAAGAGACCACGGGGGCGGTTGAGGAGGAGGACAAAAACTGTGGTGAAGTGGGGTCCACGTCCCGTGCCAGAGACGCCACCGCGGACAGACGCCCACCCAGACCCTCCCCTATAGGTTCAGGTTTTGCGGCCGGAGTCCGCACCGTTGGGGGGGTACTGTCACGTTCTGACCTTTATTCCTTTGTTTTGTCTTTATTTAGTATGGTCAGGGCGTGAGTTGGGGTGGGCAGTCTTTGTTAGTTTTTCTATATTTTCTATTTCTGTGTTTGGCCTGATATGGTCCTCAATCAGAGCTGTCTATCGTTGTCCCTGATTGAGAACCATATTTAGGTAGCCTGTTTCCCTTTGTGTTTTGTGGGTGGTTGTTTTCAGTCTTTGTGTGTCTGCACCAGATAGAACTGTTTCGATTGTCACTTTGTTGTTTTGTATTTTTGAAGTGTTCAGTTTATTAAAAAGATTAACACTAACCACGCTGAGCTTTGGTCCTCTCCTTCTTCCACCCAAGACAGCCGTTACAGTTACCGATTAACCGGCCGATTAAAAAAAAAAGTATTTGTAATAATGACAATTACAACAATACTGAATGAACACTTATTTTAACTTAATATAATACATCAATAAAATCAATTTAGTCTCAAATAAATAATGAAACATGTTCAATTTGGTTTAAATAATGCAAAAACAGTGTTGGAGAAGAAAGTAAAAGTGCAATATGTACCATGTAAGAAAGATAACGTTTAAGTTCCTTGCTCAGAACATGAGAACATATGAAAGCTGGTGGATCCTTTTAACATGAGTCTTCAATATTCCCAGGTAAGAAGTTTTAGGTTGTAGTTATTATAGGAATTATAGGACTATTTCTCTCTATTTGATACAATTTGTTTTTCATATACCTTTGACTATTGGATGTTCTTATAGGCACTTTAGTATTGCCAGTGTAACAGTATAGCTTCCATCCCTCTTCTCGCCCCTACCTGGACTCGAACCAGGAACACATCGACAACAGCCACCCTCGAAGCAGCGTTAACCATGCAGAGCAAGGGGAACAACTACTCCAAGTCTCAGAGCGAGTGACGTTTGAAACGCTATTAGCCCGCACCCCGCTAACTAGCCATTTCACATTGGTTACACCAGCCTAATCTCGGGAGTTGATAGGCTTGAAGTCATAAACATTGCAATGCTTGAAGCATTGCGAAGAGCTGCTGGCAAACGCACGAAAGTGCTGTTTGAATGAATGCTTACGAGCCTGCTGGTGTCAACCATCGCTCAGTCAGACTGCTCTATCAAATCATAGATTTAATTATAACATAACACACAGAAATATGAGCCTTAGGTCATTAATATGGTCGAATCCGGAAACTATCATTTCGAAAACAAAACGTTGATTCTTTCAGTGAAATACGGAACCGTTCCGTATTTTATCTAACGGATGGCATCCATAAGTCTAAATATTGCTGTTACATTGTACAACCTTCAATGATATGTCATAATAACGTAAAATTATGGCAAATTAGTTCGCAATGAGCAAGGCGGCCGAAACTGTTGCATATACCATGACTCGTGCAAGAGAAGTGACACAATTTCACCTGGTTAATATTGCCTGCTAACCTGGATTTCTTTTGGCTAAATATGCAGGTTTAAAAATATATACTTCTGTGCATTGATTTTAAGAAAGGCATTGATGTTTATGGTTAGGTACACGTTGGAGCAACGACAGTCCTTTTTCCCGCATGCGCATCGCATCGATTATATGCAACGCAGGACACGCTAGATAAACTAGTAATATCATCAACCATGTGTAGTTAACTAGTGATTATGATTGATTGCTTTTTAAAAGATACATTTAATCCTATTTAGCAACTTACCTTAGCTTCTTACTGCATTCGCGTAACAGGCAGGCTCCTCGTGAGGCAGGTGGTTAGAGCGTTGGACTAGTTAACCTTAAGGTTGCAAGATTGAATCCCTGAGCTGACAAGGTAAAAATCTGTTAACCCATCGTTGCTAGGCCATCATTTAAAATAATAATGTGTTCTTAACTGACTTGCCTCGTTATATAAAGTTGTAGTTTTATTTATTTATTTATTATTTAAAATAGGCAAAATCGCTGTCCAAAAATACAGATTTCCGATTGAAATCTGCCCTAATTAATCAGCCATTCCGATTAATCGGTCAACCTCTAATAGACAGTATGGACAGTATATGAATAGAAAAGGTGTTATATAGGATGAGCCTTGACTAGAATACAGTATATACATATGAAATGGGTAAAACAGTATGTAAACATTATTAAAGTGACCAATGTTCAATGACTATGTACATTGGGGAGCATTCTCTGAGGTTCAGGGCAGAGTGCCGGGTGGTAGCGGACTAGTGACTTTGTCTAAGGTTCAGGGCAGGGTACTGGGTGGAGGTTGGCTAGTGATGACTGTTTAACAGTCTGATGGCCTGGCGATAGAAGCTGTTTATCAGTCTCTTGTGCCAGCTTTGATGCACCTGTACTGCCTCCGCCTTCTAGATGGTAGCGGAGTGAACAGGCCATGGTTCGGGGTGCTGAGGTCCTTGATGATCTTCTTGGCCTTCCTGTGACACCGGGTGTTGTAGATGTCATGGAGGTCAGACAGTGTGACCGCACCACCCTCTGGAGTGCCCTGTGGTTGTGGGCGGTGCAGTTGCCGTACCAGGAGGTGATACAGTCCAACAGAATACTCTCGATGGTGCATCTGTAGAAGTCTGTAAGGGTCTTAAGGGCCAAGTTGAATTTCTTTAGCCTCCTGAGGTTGAAGAGGTGCTGTTGCGCCTTCTTCACCACACTGTCGCTGTGAAGGGATCATTTCAGGTCCTCAGTGATGTGCACGCTGAGGAACTTGAAGCTTTTGACCCTCTCCACTGTCGATGTAGATGGGGGCGTGTTGGATGGATGGGTAATCATTCTGGTGTCATGTACATTATGAGGAAAATGTATATTCCTTTTGAAATACTAATTTAGATGGGAGAGAACGGAGGTCAGGGGTTATATGAGCATCAACACACACTGCTATGTGAGTTTACTGTACAGTCCATCACGAACACAACAAATCACCATCACCAGATTTGATCTGAATGAGATGGACAGATAGAAAGTGTGATTGAAATAATCATCATCAGTACCGCCATTCTTATCACCATCGTTTCCACAGGTAATGTATTTGGGTGGGACTTCCGAAATAAATGACTATGGTAGTTCATTTGCCTTCCTCTCAGGGTGTGTCAGCTGTGATTCCATCTCCGGCTGAAATGAGAAATCACGGAGCAGAGGGGAATAAGAGAATCAGTCGTTGCAGAGGAAGAAAACGGGCTGAGAGTGTGTGAGAGAGAGCAAGACAGAGATAGAGTGTATGTGTGTGTGTGTCCACGAATGTGTGTATGAAATCAAATAAGAACAGTCACATCTAATCTTGTGTGGGCCCCTGCTGCTAGGGTTTACGTCTCCCACATGGCCCGGGGTCAACCTTGTTTCTGCTATTCCATCACAGACATTACATTCCCTCCCACCCCTCACACACCTCCCTCCCGCCACCCCTCACACACCTCCCTCGCTCCACACCTCACACACCTCCCTCCCTCCACCCCTCACACACCTCCCTCCCTCCACCCCTCACACACCTCCCTCCCTCCATCCTTCACACACCTCCCACACAGCCAGAGGGTTTGCCAATTGCCATACACCACAGCTGCGGACCCCCACCACACTACCCAGCCAATCTGCCATGCTGTAGCCTATCTGATCCAGCCACTTGTGTTTGATCAGGCAGCAAGTTTGACACTACACTGTCCTCCTTCTAGAAATACGCCTGCTGTTCCATGTTGCATTTGATGAGTCACATTGATCATTTGGACATTCATGTAAACAGGGGTGTTTCATGGTCAAGTTTCCACACACACACACACGTCAATGTGTATTATCACCAAGAAACACTAAAAAGGCATCGGAGGAGTATTTTCCACTCCAGTGTGGATCATACCCGCTGTCTGACCTGTTGTTGAAAAAACAAGCTCATGTTGTGTTCGGGAGGCGTCACAGCACCACGAGTCTGTTGAGAAGCCTGAGAGTGCTGAATTAATACGACAGATCAGAGAGAGAAGGGCCCTTAGAACTACAACATGTGTTAGGTTCTGTTTGAAGTTCCACTCTCCTCTTTTTTCTAACATGGTGGATATCTGAGATGATGATGGCAGGTTGTTAGAGGGAGAGAGGATACAGAGAGAGAGAGAGAGAGAAAGAGAGCAGGGAGAGGGGTATTACTGCCGAGGATCCTCTGAACACCAAAGGTAATGATTCAAGTTCATTAGCTGTGAATCCAATTAAATTTGGCGGCATTCTGAACGGAAAATCTAAATAACTCAATGGAGAATCAGAATCTAAACAATTCAATGGAGAATCAGAATCTAAACAACTCAAATAGGGAATCAGAATCTAAACAACTCAACGGAGATTCAGAATCTAAACACTTCAATAGGGAATCAGAATTTAAACACCTCAAATAGGGAATCAGAATCTAAACAACTCAATGGAGAATCAGAATCTAAACAACTCAATGGGGAATCAGAATCTAAACAACTCAATGGGGAATCAGAATCTAAACAACTCAATGGGGAATCAGAATCTAAACAACTCAATGGGGAATCAGAATCTAAACAACTCAATGGGGAATCAGAATCTAAACAACTCAATGGGGAATCAGAATCTAAACAACTCAACGGAGATTCAGAATCTAAACAACTCAATGGAGAATCAGAATCTAAACAACTCAACGGAGATTCAGAATCTAAACAACTCAATGGGGAATCAGAATCTAAACAACTCAATGGGGAATCAGAATCTAAACAACTCAATGGGGAATCAGAATCTAAACAACTCAATGGGGAATCAGAATCTAAACAACTCAACGGAGATTCAGAATCTAAACAACTCAATGGGGAATCAGAATCTAAACAACTCAATGGGGAATCAGAATCTAAACAACTCAATGGGGAATCAGAATCTAAACAACTCAATGGGGAATCAGAATCTAAACAACTCAACGGAGATTCAGAATCTAAACAACTCAATGGAGAATCAGAATCAAATCGAAGAGACAGAGAAAGGGAAAACAGAGGGAGGACAGAAGGAGAAAGATATAGCAGCATGAGGGAATGGGGAGAAAGAACATGGAGCGAGAAAGGGATGGAGCGTTATAGAGAGAGAAAGAGGTGGAGAAATTTGTCCTGGCTTGTCTGTGAAAAGATGAGAGAGAAATCAAAGTCAAGGACTTCTCTTTCATGGTTACAAATGAAGGCCGTGGCTAATCTATACTCTCCTACAGTATCCAATGCTTCAGATGGGAGTCAGGATGGAGTCATGAGAGTGTGTGTATCAATGTTAACTCAATTACTATGAGGCTGTATACGATCACATACACTGAGTGTACAGAGCAATAGGAACACCTTCCTAATATTGAGTTGCACCCACTTTTGCCCTCAGAACAGCCTCAATTCATCTGGGCATGGATTCTTCAAGGTGTCGAAAGCGTTCCACAGGGATGTTGGCCCACGTTGACTCCAATGCTTCCCACAGTTGTGTCAAGTTGGCCGGATGTCCTTTGGGTGGTGGACCATTCTTGATACACACGGGAAACTGTTGAGCATGAAAAACCCAGCAGAGCTGTATTTCTGGACACACTCAAACCGGTCCGCCTGGCAGCTACTACCATACCCCCTTCTAAGGCACTTAAATATTTTGTCTTGCCCATTCACCATCTGAAAGGTCCACATACACAATCCATATCTCAATTGTCTCAAGTCTTAAAAATCATTCTTTAACTGGTCTCCTCCCCTTCATCTACACTGATTGAAGTGGATTTAACCAGTGACTTCAATAAGGGATCATAGCTTTCACCTGGATTCACGTGGTCAGTTTATATCATGGAAAGAACAATGTTCTGTACACTCTCTATGCGTGGGAATACGTTGGAACAGATTTGGTAGTGGTGGGATGCTGGAAATAGCTGAGCCAATTGAAGTAGGTAACAGGCAGGAAGTGAACATTCACTTTCATTGTTTTAAAGGTGAGATAATGAGCTGCCTTGGGAAACTCTATAATATCCCTCAGAACAATTTCAACTTAATCCTGTTATATAAGCAAAACCTTCACCTAAGATCTACCTGGCTACTTTCATAGCACATTAATGCTTTGATGCTTAGATAGCTCGACATGACTCCTGGTACAGTTGAAGTCGGAAGTTTACGTTCACCTTAGCCAAATACATTTAAACTCAGTTTTTCCACAAGCAAAGAGGCACTGAGTGTGAAGGTAGGCCTTGAAAACCATCCACAGGTACACCTCCAATTGACCCAAATGAATTGTGTCATGCACAAAGTAGATGTCCTAACCGACTTGCCAAAACTATAGTTTGTTAACAAGAAATTTGTTGAGTGGTTGAAAAATTAGATTTAATGACTCCAACCTAAGTGCATGTAAACTTCCGACTTCAACTGTATGTTTGATCCAGAAAATTTCAGGTAAAAGAAAACATTTAAATGACTGTTAGTCTCGTGGAATCTACACTCAAATAAAATACAAACCTATAATGCAACAATTTCAAAGATTTTACTGATTAAATAAATTCATTAGACCCTAATCTATGGATTTCACATGACTAGGAATACAGATATGCATCTGTTGGTCACAGATACCTTAAAAAATAGGTTAGGGAAGTGGATCAGAAAACCAGTCACTATCTGGTGTGAACACCATTTGCCTCATGCAGCGCGACACATTTCCTTCACATAGAGTTGATCAGGTTTTTGATTGTGGCCTGTGGAATGCTGTCCCACTCCTCTTCAATGGCTTTGCAAAGTTGCTGGAAATTGGGGGGATATGGACATGCTGTCGTACACTCTGTCATACACGTCAATCCAGAGCATCCCAAACATGCTCAGTGGGTGATATGTCTGGTGTGTATACAGGCCATGGAATAACTGGGGCATTTTCAGCTTCCAGGAATTGTGTACAGATCCTTGTGACATGGGGCTGTGCATTATCATGCTGAAACATGAGGTGATGGAGGTGAATGAATGGCACAACAATGGGCCTCAGGTTCTCCTCACAGTATCTCTGTGCATTCAATCCATCGATAAAATGCAATTGTGTTCATTGTCTGTAGCTTATGCCTGCCCATAGCATGACCCCACTGCCACCATGATGCACTCTGTTCACAACGTTGACATCAGCAACCCGCTTGCCATCTGCCCGGTATAGTTGAAACCGGGATTCATCCTGAAGAGCACACTTCTCCAGTGTGCCAGTGGCCATAGAAGCTGAGCATTTACCACTGAAGTCAGTTACGATGCCAAACTGCAGTCAGGTCAAGACCCTGGTTAGGATGACAAGCAGGCAGATGAGCTTCCCTGAGACAGTTTCTGACAGTTTTTGCAAAATGTATTCTGTTGTGCAAACCCACAGTTTCATCAGCAGTCTGGGTGGCTGGTCTCAGGTGATCCGGCTGGTGAAGAAGCCGGGCTGGCATGGTTACACAGGGTCTGCAGTTGTGAGGCCGGTTGGACATCAGTGGTATTGTGTTGTGTGACAAAACTGCACATTTTAGAGTGGCCTTTATTTGTCCCCTGTACAAGGTGCACCTGTGCAATGATCATGCTGTTTAATCAGCTTCTTGATATGCCACACCTGTCAGGAGGATGGATTATCTTGGCAAAGGAGAAATGCCCACTAACAGGGATGTAAATAAATCCTCCACATACAACACCCGTTCTGCCAGGAACATTCTGTTAAAGGTTCCCAAAGCACACACATCCCTAGGTATTTTCAGTTCGCTGCAGCTAGCGACTGGAACGAGATGCAACAAACACTAAAACTGGACAGTTTTATCTCAATCTCTTCATTCAAAGACTCAATCATGGACACTCTTACTGACAGTTGTGGCTGCTTTGCGTGATATATTGTTGTCTCTACCTTCTTGCCCTTTGTGCTGTTGTCTATGCCCAATAATGTTTGTACCATGTTTTGAGCTGCTCCATGTTGTGCTGCTGCCATGTTGTGTTGCTACCATGTTGTTTTCATGTTGTGTAGCTACCATGCTGTAGCAACACAACATGAAAAGGTCGTAGGTCTCTCTTTATGTAGTGGCTCCCAAGTGGTGCAGTGGTCTAAGGCACTGAATTGCTGTGCTCGAGGCATCACTACAGACACCCTGGTTTGAATCCAGGCTGTGTCACAACCGGCCGTGATTGGGAGTCCTATAGGGCGGTGCACAATTGGCCCAGCATTGTCCGGGTTTGGCCGGTGTAGGCCGTCATTGTAAATAAGAATTTGTTCTTAACTGACTTGCCTAGTTAAATAAAGGTTAAAAAACACTTTAAATGTTGCGTTTACATTTTTGTTCAGTGCAGTGTAATAACCTCAAAGTCTGATGTGAAATGCTAAGTGTTTAACTCCCCACTCCTGCAAAAATTCAGTAGTTAACCCAAAGGCAGAATGAGATAACAAGTCTTCAGATCAAGAGAAGAGTGAGAACACTCGCCTGGCTCTTCCACTTTCTAATCTGAACTTCAGTTGACCTCTCTTGCAGACAGGGACAATCCATACAACATCCCACACAAACACGGGCCAAGATCGCATTGTGTTCGATAAGGACTTAAGAAAGTACAGCGAAAAAAGGAATACATTGATTGGAAACAACAGAGGAAGCCTGTTAATACTGTGAAAGGTGGTTGTAGTAAGTGTTGACACTGTATTATGCACCCTGGGCAAAACCTTAGGTCGAAATCAATAGCAGCTATGTGCATACTTTCCATATGTTACGTGTTCCTGTCTGAGGACAGTGAACAATAACAAAGTGTGTGGTATTGGAGAAGCCAGAGGTCAAGTGCAACGGCTGAGTCCCAAACGGCACCCGATTCCCTTTATCGTGCACTACTTTTGAGCAGGGCCCAAAGTAGTGTACTGTACAGGGAATAGGGTGCCATTTGGGGTGAAGCCAATGAGTTTCATCAGACACACAGTGGAGAAGTGGAGCTGGAGGTTAGCACAGCGACTGCAGGAAATCTCTCTTTAAATTCACATGAAAGTTATTCAAATGTTTGTAAAAGTAAATGATTGGAGAAAATGACTTCGATGAGGTCCTAATCACTTGACAAGTCGTCATTGAATTCCACTTGACAACCCTGCAAATATCTAAGATGCACTTGAGAGATCAGCCCCTCGAATACAGCTAATGTATGAGAGGAAATGATAGAGACAATCTGAAGCTCTCATTATTTCTTCCACCGGGCAATCCTGATGCCAATGTGAGTTGCAGTGTATCTAGGCAACTGCATATCTATTTCTAAAACACAGCACACACCTACGCTGGTGATCAAATTAAGATAGCACATCTGTAGTTAAGTGTAATAGCAAATGGGTTGGGTTGTGTACGTTAATAATGACTAATAAAGTGATTGTTGTCATAATTTTAAAAAATCTATCTAGTCTAATTAATATAAATAAAAAGACAAAAATGACTTTACACTACAGATGTAGGATCTTCATTTGATCACTCTTTTGTTGCACAGTAGGAAATGTAAACTTGTAGTATATTCAATGTTTAAAAAGGCTTCTAAAGTTTGTAATTTCCACTTTAAAATGTCAGATTTGATTTGCCCTTACAAATTTTTTTATGAACCCCTACAAAGAAGTCAATTAATTCTAATCCACATAATACTTGGCTTTTTCTGTTACTGCAAGATCATTTTCCTGCTGTAGAAAACTGGCTCAAATTAAGATCCTACATCTGTACTGTGCTCCTGTTGATGCTCATCCAATCTAGATGAAGACCACGGCCCATTTTTTTTTTTATTATCTAGATTTTTCCTATTGGATAGGATTAAATGCATATAAATATAATTAATTGAACAGACAAATCATTGACTTGAATGGGGCCAATTCTATTCATTCCATTTCTATGCATTTAATCCTATCCAATAGGAAAAATCTAGATAGATAACTTTTAAAAACTGGGCCCAGGAAACTGTGGATTTTGACTACCCCTAGCTGACAGTAAAATACCCAGGAACCAAAAATACAACAATTCCATTCTTCAGATCAATAAACATCCCATGCCAAATGTCAACACCCCCTCTTCCTCCATGGTTCTATCCTGATACTGTCCACTGCCTCTGTACTACAAACTAACTCCTGTGAGTCCAGACATGACAGTATGGCAGCAAAACAAGCTGCCTCTCTAGCCTCTAAAGCTCCCAGGATGCAGCTAGCCACAAACCTGACCATGGAGACGATGCAGCTCTGATTGACTGCAGGCCTTTGCCAGGCAGACAGAAAGGAGAGGGTGAGAGGAGGGGTGGAGAGAGAGGAGAGGGTGAGAGGAGGGATGGAGAGAAATAGGGAGGGAGAAAAATAATAGAAAGGCTGAGGTAGGAGCCCTGTTCCGTGTGTCCAGTGTGTCTAATATGTCCGGTATGTCCTTTGTGTCCGGTTTGTCTGGTGTGTCCAGTGTGTCTAATATGTCCGGTATGTCCGTTGTGTCCGGTTTGTCTGGTGTGTCCAGTGTGTCTTATATGTCCGGTATGTCCGTTGTGTCCGGTGTGTCCAGTGTGTCTAATATGTCCGGTATGTCTGTTGTGTCCGGTTTGTCTGGTGTGTCCAGTGTGTCTAATATGTCCGGTATGTCCGTTGTGTCCAGCTTGTCTGGTGTGTCCAGTGTGTCTAATATGTCCGGTATGTCCGTTGTGTCCGGTATGTCCGTTGTGTCCGGTTTGTCTGGTGTGTCCAGTGTGTCTAATATGTCCGGTATGTCCGTTGTGTCCAGTTTGTCTGGTGTGTCTAATATGTCCGGTATGTCCGGTTTGTCTGGTGTGTCCAGTGTGTCTAATATGTCCGGTATGTCCGGTGTGCCTGGTGTGTCCGGTGGTCTTGATTTAAGTCTCTAAAGGCACTGAGGCCCTGCTTCTCTGTGAGGTGGAAGCTGTGAGGAGGAAGCTGCAAGGAGGAAGCTCTGAGGAGGAAGTTCTGAGCCCCCTGTTATCTGCTGACAGGACTAAGCCAGCTGGTTGTGTGCTAATTCATCCATACAGGCACAGAGGGATAAACAAGGGCACCATCCAGGGCCCTCCATCCCAGTAGGAGACTCTACAAAGAGGTCTACACTCTCACTGTGCTTCTAGATGCCCCTCTGTATAGCGACTTAGACTCTGCCTCATCACAACAGACTTAAACACACCAGTGATGGGAAGGGACAGCTGAGGAGAAGCCTATGTGTCCCACTGCTAATCTGAGAAGAACATGTGGAGAATTGATCAGGGAAAATAAACAGCATGATACATGTTCTATATATGGATAGTAAATATAGTCTATCTGCTAGAGGGCCCATGACTTGGCTTGATGCTGTGCTTCAACAACTCCCCTGTCTTCACTTCCACGCAGGTTGAGACATGAGCAAGGCTTTCAATGAGGCTCATTGGGCAGCTAACAGGTCAGGCAGCAAGATCCCTCCTACACAAGACTATATGAACAACTAACAGGATTTTCTTCCACTATGAACAACAAATTGTGAGGAAACTGATAAAGGAATGGCATCGCTTCCAAATCTGAAAGGAAAAGCACATCCTGACTTGAGCTGTTATTTGACAGCAAGTCAATACATTTTGGGCAGAATTGATATAAATGGTGAAAAACACAGGACACAGAATATAACTTTGGGGGACACCAGTTGTCAACTCCACACAGTCAGATTGAACACCCTCTACATGGATACATTGTGATTTGGATGGAGAGGGTCAGGTATGGTGTAGTTGGGCCTACCTGTGTCGCCCCACACGGGTAGGTACTCGTCCTGCTGGATGTCCAGCATAATCTCCAGGCCGTTCCCCGTCCCTCCCTTCATGGTGGTCCGCAGCGTCTTCCCCTCCTCCGCTGCGTTGAACATGTAACACTTCCCATACCTGGTGAACACCTGCAGAGAGAGAGAGAGAGAGAGAGAGAGAGAGAGAGAGAGAGAGAGAGAGAGAGAGAGAGAGAGAGAGAGAGAGAGAGAGAGAGAGAGAGAGAGAGAGAGAGAGAGAGCAAAGTTAGTACTGAACATGTTATGTACACAGGCTGGTGGACATCAGGATGTGGACTGATACATTAACTAATCATAAACTGGTACCATGACATTCCCTGAGGCGGTTTAGGGAAGAACTGTCCTTATAGCCTTCTAAATGCATTAAGAAATCAGCAAGCTGAACTAGATATGATAATGATTGTAACACCCTACAGGCAAATTCAAATGACAACAACAGAGCTGGTAACAAAAGTTAAGTATTAAGGATTCATGTGGAGACTAGGAACACAAAATGTTGATTTGTCCCTTGGTTGCTCTTGATAGAAATCCATGATCAATCCCAAGGGCACACAACAACCTTCTAACACATTCTCCTATGATTTCCAAAAATTGGAAGAGGCACCTTGTGCTTTTAAAAATGTGTTTACGAGCATACACTTTATGGCACGGCAATGGGCCACATTGGAGACAAATCCTATCATTTCAGTGTAATGGAGCATGTGGCTGTTGTTCCCCCTCCCTTCAAGTGGCTGGATGAGCAGAAGCATTACAGGCTGTGGAGCCGTCACTCTCTGAAGGACAGCTAACAACAGGCTTTCTGCAGCTCCACTCTGCTCCGGTCAGGTGGAGAAAGCACTTTTCAGCTCCTATATTGGGTAAAGTAGGGCCAGATTAGGCCTTAAAGGAAAGTAGTGGCAGAGAATTGAAAAAAGTGTGGGCACTTTATCCTGTAATCACTTAAAAGCGGTGCTCACTCAGTTCATGGGAGGAAAAACCTGCATTCGCCATCCCCATTTTCAGTACATTGTTAACAGTTCAAGGAAAACTGTTGAGATGCCATTATGAGAAGGAAGGCATAGGGAAAGCTCAGATTTTTCTTGGTAATAACTGAACTTTTGCCTCTCATTCAATCAAACAAATCGGCACAGTTATATGTCACACCACTGTGCTAGATAGCGACTTTGAGGTTTATATGAATAATAGACAGGTGTAAAATGCTAAATCAGTGCAGCTTATTTAGAGACAGGTGTGTAAAAGATGTACACACGTAAATGAGATGGGTGTTGGGAGGTCCCTGCTGATGGATAATAATCACCATAACAACCCTCAGCCCACCTTCCTTTCCCTCACCAATCAGAGAAGGACTGAGGAATAGAATGTTGTTTGAACATCATCAACAAGGTCACACACTCCAAGCCTTCTTATTGGATAGAAGCAGTGGTGGCCTATCTGCCCTTCTATGTTCCGGTCTGGGATCAGTGTGGTTCTGGGAGCTCAGAATGGTTACAGTTACAGTGCCTTCAGAAAGTATTCACACCCCTTGACTTTTCCCTCATTTTGTTGTGTTGAATTTAAAATGGTTTAAAATTTAAAATGGTTACATTAAGATTTTGTTTCAGTGGCCCACACACAATACCACATAATGTCTTAGTGGAATGTTTACTAAGTATTGTTTACTAAGCAATTAAAAATGTTTACTAAGTAATTAAAAATGAAAAGCTGAAATGTCAATAAGTATTCAACCCCTTTGTTATGGCAATCCTAAATAAGTTCAGGAGTACAAATTTGCTTAACAAGTTAACAAGTCACATAATACGTTGTACTCACTCTGTGTGCAATAATAATGTGATTTTTGAATGACTACCTCATCTCTGTACCCCACACATACAATTATCTGTAATGTCCCTCAGTTGAGCAGTGAATTTCAAATACAGATTCAACCACAAAGACCAGGGATGTTTTCCTTTGCCTCACAAAGAAGGGCACCTATTGGTAGATGGGTAAAACAAAGCAGACATTGAATATCTGTTTGAGCATGGTGCAGTTATTAATTACACGTTGGATGGTGTATCAATACACCCAGTCACTCAAATATACAGGTGTTCTTCCTAACTCAGTTGCCGTGAAGAAGGAAACCGCTCAGGGATTTCACCATGAGGCCAACAGTTACAGAGTTTAATGGCTGTGATAGGGGAAAACTGAGGATGGATCAACCACATTGTAGTTACTTCACAATACTAACCTAAATATCAGTGAAAAGAAGGAAGCCTGTACAGAATTAAAGTATTCCAAAACATGCATCCTGTTTGCAATAAGGCACAAAAGCAAAATTGCAAAAAATGTGTCAAAGAAATGAACTTTATGTCCTGAATACAAAGTGTTGTGTTTGGGGCAAATCCAATACAACCCATCACTGAGTACCACTCTTCATATTTTCGACCATGGTGGTGGCTGCATCATTTTATCCTTGTCATTGGCAACAACTAGGGACTTTTTAAAGTTAAAAGTAAATAGAATAAAAAGCAACACCTGGAGGGGGTGGAGACAATCACAAGGACAGGTGAACCAGATCAGGGAGTGAAAGTAGCAACTACAGATTGCCCCTTTAAGTCTATCAAAAGTGTGCACGTTTCAGCATGTGTCCATTAGGACTATGGATATTTATTTTATCAGCATGAATTAGATTGAGCAATAAAAGCCCCACTTTTATTCCATAGGCTTGGATCCTCTCTATGCGGCGTTTGCAAGAGCGCATTTTTCATTGGCTGTCCACTGGTTTCAAAAACAATGATTCATAGGAAGCTTAAAGTTATTGAAATCAACCATTATTTGGTTCAAATACACATTTAGATGTGTGAACAGCCATCCACAACAACAACAATCCGTAAGGCACTAAATGAGAGAGCAGCAGCGTGGTTCACATCAATGAGCTATGTAGATATCAATAGTAAGATATATCCGTATCGTTGTAGACTACACCACTGCTGTCATCCTTATCTCATTGCCTTTATTCAAATGTGATCATCTTTGGATGCTGACAGCAGTCGCACCATTGGAGACAGTCTACAAAAGCCTATTCCTGCTCTTTTCCCGTGATCCATCAAACTCACTCAGGTGGAACAAACTTAAACTTGCGCCTTTTTTCAGTGCTGATTTGAATGTCATTGAGGAAAGAAACATGCTTTCTGAATTTAAAAGTAATCCTCTAAGTCAAAGATTTTTTTCCGAAACATGTTTTCTGAATTTAAAAGTAATCCTCTAAGTCAAAGATTTTTTCCGAAACATGCTTTCTGAATTTAAAAGTAATCCTCTAAGTCAAAGATTTTTTTCCGAAACATGCTTTCTGAATTTAAAAGTAATCCTCTAAGTCATCTAGTTTTTCAAAATGATCTGTAATATGATTACAATATTTTTGCTGGCAACGTAACAGATTACAGTTATCGTTTTTAGGTAATCCCTTACATGTAATCCGTTACTCCCCAACCCTGATGGCCAGTGTATGAGTGCTTCTATCCCAACCCTGATGGCCAGTGTATGAGTGCTTCTATCCCAACCCTGATGGCCAGTGTATGAGTGCTTCTATCCCAACCCTGATGGCCAGTGTATGAGTGCTTCTATCTCAACCCTGATGGCCAGTGTATGAGTGCTTCTATCCCAACCCTGATGGCCAGCGTATGAGTGCTTCTATCCCAACCCTGATGGCCAGTGTATGAGTGCTTCTATCCCAACCCTGATGGCCAGTGTATGAGTGCTTCTATCCCAACCCTGATGGCCAGTGTATGAGTGCTTCTATGGACATGAGTAATTGTCCAGGTGGACAGTGTTATGGTGATAGAAGGATGTGGGTAGAAAGGGAGTACGAGACACCCCCTTCTCCTCAGTAGAGGAGCTCCATCCTTCCACAGATATGAATCTATCTAAATGATACATCAGGGGCTAAGAGCTGCCAGAGCCACAGCCCAGAGACGGGGGATACATATTCATGGACAAATCACTCTTGGTTTGCAGGTACCTGTGTCTCGGTGTCTGTCTCTGACTGGGACTGGGCTTAACTGTACCAGGGATGGCTCCGGTTGATAGCATAGTGACAGACATACCCAAGTGTATAGAGACCAATATGGACCCAGCCTGCATGAATGGAGAATATCAACATCAGCAGCATGTCCCAGCATAGACAGTAATCTGTCAATGTCAAAACACATTGGTCCAAACCTAACAGACCAAAAAGCAGACTGAATGGGATTCAACATGCAGCAGCAACCCAGTAAACAGGTTGTTTTGGTCGTCAGCATGACCTTGGTTCATTTGACTAAAGTATCTCTGTCTGCTAATTAGAGCTTACATTAGAGTTAATAAGCATCAGCCCAAACACTCAAGTGCTCCCTTGGAACCCTCACTGCTAACTGGGCAGGTAACATCATGTTTAATTACCCAGCGGTCATTTAAACTGGCATGATATGTCTGTGAGTTTCTGTGAGTGTCTGTATAACACAGATAACATGTATCTGCACTGCCCAACACTGCTCCCTACAGATGTACTGTAGTAATGGTGCTCTGAACTCTCCTCCTCTGAAGTTGTTGGTTGTCTATTAGGGACCATCATCATCATCATCCTCTCTCTGGAGCTTCTTGTCAGACCCTCTCTGTCTCTAGAAACAGTAATGATGTACTGTATGAGTGACAGGGAGGGCTAGGACCAGGTCAACATCCTATTAACACCTTACCACACCTCATCAGCCACGCCACGGGGGATGTGCCAACCAAAAGTTGCCAGGGTGGTTCTGTCATTTTGGTACCCCTCAGACAGTTGTCTGACCCTGCTGTCTCTCCTTCATCTTGTTCCCTCCCACTCAGTTATTATCTCCATCTCTGCTTGCCTCGAGTCATTCTGCCAGAGGGAGGAGAGTAATGACTCCTCACACCACCACAGAAATAACAAATAACTTTGGTACCTGGCCAAGGGGCGGTTACAGGCAATACCTGTAAAGTAGCAAACTAAAGTAAAGAGACACTTCTCAGAGTTCTCATGCACTGAGGCCATTACTTTTCTGAAAAACAGGATGGTAGAATATGGACCATGAGTATCAGCATTCTCAAAATAGCTCCATCCTGTCTGCTATTAATACATGACCAGTGCTTGACTTGGGCAGGAGCTCACCGAACTGAGTACCAGCACCTCAAATGTTCTAGTACTTGAGCTCCTGTTCCTCTTATAGAATATTAGCACCTAAATATAAAAAGGACCGGCACCCAAAATGAGTATCGGCACCTATTTCAAGCAGTGTAAATGACAATGTTGCTTATAATACCAGATGTGGTTATGCATGATTGCTTCATACTCAGCAGTGTTTGAGTCGATATGTCAGACCACTATGGCCTATTTATTACCTTACCTCCCTAATCTGACTTCATTTGCACCACACACTGTAAATAGACTTTACTATTGTGTTATTGACTGTATTTGTATTTGTGTTTGTTTATTCCATGTGTAACTCTGTGTTGTTGTTTGTGTCGCACTGCTTTGCTTTATCTTGGCCAGGTCGCAGTTGTAAATGAGAACTTGTTCTCAACTGGCCTACCTGGTTAAATAAAGGTGAAATAAAAATAAATAAAAGAAAGATATGCACAAGCCAATACAGAACTAAAAACATTGACTGTTGTCAGGTCTTCATACACCCCCATCCGTCTATTCTGATCAGTTTGGCTAGAATGGTCTTGTTGACATTGCACTCTTCAAGCCACTAAGCATCAAAGTTGTCTTTGGTGATGAAATGCTGTTGATGCAATTTCTTCATTACTTTATTTTAAATGAGTTGATTGAACCCTGGTCTTGAAATGTCACAAGAGTCAAACCCTACCATGTTAACATAACGTTAGCTGACACTGTCCACAGGGCAGTCAGGGCACGAAGCAGGAGAACAGAGACGAGCTGCCAATTAGACGCCTGCCTTCGCCTCGTCCACCCAACATAACTTATTAGCATTCACAAGAAACAGTGTGAACGTCCGGGAGCAAGACATCTCCCTAAGGCATGCCGTGACCCAGCCTGCATGTCGACCAGCCCTCCCAGAGTGAAGTCAAAGAGGACACGGCCATTAGAGAGCCACCTTCCACTGTGATGAAAGGTCAGTTGTTGTTAGTTAGCGCCAGACAGACGACAGACACCTTCCCACTGTGTTTGAAGAGTTGCCTGTCCCTGGCTAATGCCGAAGACAACAGTTAGACATCTGAAAATAAAGCGTTACAAAGAGACAAGTCATTATGCCTGCAGTGTGCTGTGGCTGTGATGGGTACAATAGTGAGAATGGTTAATGACTTCATGTGTTCAGCTGTCATTCATTTGAAGAGCTTTATGATAAATATGCCTACGATAATATGCCTACGATAAATATGCCTGTTTCTTCAACTATTATTGTAAAGGGCTCCGAAGTCCTTTTCCTCATTTGTTACACACACACGCACGCACGCACACAGAGATGGGATAATATACTATCTTGTTGCCATTACAAAATACTCTGAAGAAAATGTATCAAATTGAAATACAAGATGCTAATTAGTATTTTCCCAAATTTTCCAAATACAAAATACATTTTTAAATACACGGCTTCACTAAAACAACGGTTCTAAAAACATTGTACTTGCTATGACTTTGATTTGTCGTTGTTTATCTACCTTAGTTGAATTCAGTGACTAAGTCGCTCTGGATATGAGTGTCTGCTAAATGACCAAAATGTAAATGTACAAATAAACACACAATAATGCA
The DNA here is from genome assembly GCF_034236695.1 of Oncorhynchus nerka. Lineage (NCBI taxonomy): Eukaryota > Metazoa > Chordata > Actinopteri > Salmoniformes > Salmonidae > Oncorhynchus > Oncorhynchus nerka. The sequence goes on along the minus strand of NC_088421.1, from coordinate 23,831,347 downwards.
CACTGGGCATTATTAATTGGCATTGTTTTGGGGGACGGAGCTCAAAATAATATATTTTGACATTTACATTTATAAGACAGTCTTATCACACCATATTGTCATCAGACTTCTGATACCAATGCAGGGTGAAATGGGGCCACAAAACTGTGAACCGCAAAAAAAAATGGTATAGAAAAGTATTTTGTATTTTGAAAATACAAATTACAGGTCTCGAAGTATCTTGTTACAAATTACAATGGATTGTAGTTCAGAAGTAATTAAATTCGTATTTAACATAAATGCAACATAAAACTACCCATCTACACACACACACACACACACACACACACACACACACACACACACACACACACACACACACACACACACACACACACACACACACACACACACACACACACACACACACACACACACACACAGAGAAAATACAAATAAGAATTTTAAGTTTAACTAAACTTCATCCAATTTCGTTATGCCAACACACTGATGGATATCTCAGACAGACACTGTCTTATTCTGTTGTTTCTTCCCCCTCACTCTACTGTTTATTGTCTCCTGTTCCTGTCTGTGCCACCACAGTGTCTATATGACCTCTCAATTAGTTTTAGATTGTTTATATGAGTTTATTAGTCAGGGGCGCAGATGTAATCGCAGGGTACAGTGACATTCTTAGTTCAGCTGATGGGGTCACCGTGGAGACGACAGGAAACGTGAATCAGGAAGAGGAAGTCCAGTCACGCTCTACGCCCCCTCTCCTTCCCCATTCACTTCCCTTTCTCACCTCAGCAGGACTGACCCCGCAAATCCCATATCTGCTGATGGCCAGCCAACGCCACGCCATGTTGTCTGTCTGCCATATCTACCGTTATGTTTACCTCTGTTCAAATGCTGCATGTTTTACACTATTTCAATCAAATCCATATCTGCTGATGGCCAGCCAACGCCACGCCATGTTGTCTGTCTGCCATATCTACCGTTATGTTTACCTCTGTTCAAATGCTGCATGTTTTACACTATTTCAATCGATTCACTTTGATAAGAGCAGAATGGTTTCTGTTTGTGAAAAATAAATAACCAGGACACAACGAGCGTTCAATGCTAAATAAGCAAAGGCCAAGGCAGTCTTGTGACATGCTGACCCCAACTCATTCAATTTTTGTTCTTTTTATTTAACCTTTATTTAACTAGGCCAGTCAGTTAAGAACAAATTCGTATTTACATTGACGGCCTACTAAAAGGCAAAAGTCATGCAGGGACAAGGGGGTGGGATTAAAAATAAAAATAAATTCAATAAAACTATAGGACAAAACACACATGACGACAAGAGAGACACCACAACACTACATAAAGAGAGACCTAAGACAACACAACACTACATAAAGAGAGACCTAAGACAAAAACATAGCAAGGCAGCAACAGATGACAACACAGCATGGTAGTAACACAACATGACAACAACATGGTAGCAACACAACATGGCAGCAGCACAGGGTACAAACATTATTGGGCACAGACAACAGCACAAAGGGAAAGAAGGTAGAGACAACAATACATCACACAAAGCAGCAACAACTGTCAGTAAGAGTGTCCATGATTGAGTCTTTGAATGAAGAGATTGAGATAAAACTGTCCAGTTGGAGTGTTTGTTGCAGCTTGTTCCAGTCGCTAGCCGCAGCGAACTGAAAAGAGGAGCGACCCAGGGATGTGTGTGCTTTGGGGACCTTTAACAGAATGTGACTGGCAGAACGGGTGTTGTATGTGGAGGATGAGGGCTGCAGTAGATCTCAGATAGGGGGATGTGAGGTCTCAGAGGGTTTTATAAATAAGCATCAACCAGTGGATCTTGCGATGGGTATACAGAGATGACCAGTTTACAGAGGAGTATAGAGTGCAGTGATGTGTCCTATGAGAAGCATTGGTGGCAAATCTGATGGCTGAATGGTAAAGAACATCTAGCTGCTCGAGAGCACCCTTACCTGCCAATCTATAAATTACGTCTCCGTAATCTAGCTTGGGTAGGATGGTCATCTGAATCAGGGTTAGTTTGGCAGCTGGGGTGAAAAATGAGCGATTACGATAGAGGAAACCAAGTCTAGATTCAGCTTTAGCCTGCAGCTTTGATATGTGCTGAGAGAAGGACAATGTACTGTCTAGCCATACTCCCAAGTACTTGTATGAGGTCCAAACCCTCAGAGGTAGTAATCACACCTGTGGGGAGAGGGGCATTCTTCTTACCAAACCAAATTACCTTTTTTTGGAGGTGTTCAGAACAAGGTTAAGGGTAGAGAAAGCTTGTTGGAAACTAAGAAAGCTTTGTTGTAGAGCGTTTAACACAAAATCCGGGGAGGGGCCAGCTCAGTGTAAGACTGTATCATCTGCATATAAATGGATGAGAGAGCTTCCTACTACCTGAGCTATGTTGTTAATGTAAATTGAGAAGAGCGTTGGGCCTTGGATCGAGCCTTGGTGTACACCCTTGTTGACAGGCAGTAGCTGAGACAGCAGATGTTGTGACTTTATACACTGCACTCTTTGAGAGAGGTAGTTAGCAAACCAGGCCAAAGACCCCTCAGGGACACCATACTCCTTAGCCGGCCCACAAGAATGGAATGGTCTACCGTATCAAAAGCTTTGGCCAAGTCAATAAAAATAGCAGCACAACATTGCTTAGAATTAAGGGCTATGGTGACATCATTGAGGACCTTTAAGGTTGCAGTGACACATCCATAACCTGAGCGGAAACCAGATTGCATACCAGAGAGAATACTATAGACATCAAGAAAGCCAGTCAGTTGATTATTGACAAGTTATTGACAATGAGCATACAATAATAATGTATGCTGATGTATTTCTATTGACTACCCTGTCGTATATATTCACATAGTATAGCGCTCCAGCAATCCTATTCACACAACCAGAGGAGAAAAAGCCTGTATTCATTCTTACTTACAGTACAGTCCTACACATGACTGGATCCTCCTCTATTTCTCTTTGATAGAATAAGCAGGTAATAAGACACCTATCTCACTCATCCCATTTATTTTGCTGGCAGGCAGGGGAAGAAGTGGAAAGTGATGGAGTAAATTAACATTTGAAGCTTTAAGAGCCAGCCAACTGGTTTTATCAGTTCTTCTCACTCAGCGAGGGGCAGCAGGCTTAAAGCTTAAATTCCACTTCCATAAGCATTCTATTGTGATGTGATGTTATTGTTCGCCAAATCAATTTCCATTATGGGTGAATTTAGAAAGCTTTTCATGGTAAACCAAAGCAGCACGAGAGAGAGAGAGATAATAAATGAGAGAGGGATACAGAGAGGAAGGATTAAAGTGTGTGAAAAAAGGCCTTTGAGTTGCAAGGTGTGCACTTCCCTCCCCTCTCGACGCTGCAGCATTTTAAGTGGTTATGTTGTGAAGATGAATAATTCAGAGAGAGAGAGAGAGTGCTGCTAAGCAAGGCTAGGTAGCTACCTGGCACTATGGAGGGCTTCAGCCACACTAACACACCCCTGGGCGCCGTACGCACGCCTGGCATTGCATTCCTCTTCCTGAATGTCAGAGCCAAGTTAGCACTGTGAAACTACACAACTTCCCCATAACCAAACATAATTCATACACATTAAACAAATGTCACCTTTTCTGTGATGTGTTGTGAAACTTTGTGGAACGGGATATATCACCCAATCCAAACATAATTTACCATTCCAGTCGATAATGTATTTTATTTATGGACCTCCAGGGTGGCGCAGTGGTTAAGTGCGCTGTACTGCAGCGCCAGCTGTGCCACCAGAGACTCTGGGTTCGCGCCCAGGCTCTGTTGTAACCGGCCACAACCGGGAGGTCTGTGGGGCGACGCACAATTGGCCTTGCGTCGTCCGGGGTAGGGAGGGTTTGGCCGGTAGGGAAATCCTTGTCTCATTGCGCACCAGCGACTCCTGTGGTGGGCCGGGCCAGTGCGCGCTAACCAAGGTTGCCAGGTGCACAGTGTTTCCTCCGACACATTGGTGCGGCTGGCTTCCGGGTTGGATGGCGCTGTGTTAAGAAGCAGTGCGTCTTGGTTGGGTTGTGTATCGGAGGACGTATGACTTTCAACCTTCCTCTCTCCCGAGCCCGTACGGGAGTTGTAGCGATGAGACAAGATAGTAGCTACTAAAACAATTGGATACCATGAAATTGGGGAGAAAAAGGGGTAAAATTCAAAAATAAAATAAAAATATATATTATAATATTTTATGAGAGAGCATGTTTAGCATGTAAGGTTGGTGATACAGTAGGACACAAGATAGCTGTTGTTGCTGCCAGCCTGATATTTATGTTCATGGAGAGACAGCGAGAGAGATGGACAGAGAGAGAGCAAGATAGACAGAGAGAGAGAGAGAAAGAGAGAGAGAAAGAGAGTGAGGGGGAGATAAAGAGAGTGAGATAAAGAGAAGAAATGAGAGAGAGAGAGAGAGAGAGCGAGAGAGACTTATAAAGAAGATCCCTCCCCTGAGTGGAAATGATCTCGGCCGGATGGGAATTAAATCCAGGCTGTGATTGGTGCCAGATCCCCGGTGACCCATAACCTGAGAGCAGCGTTCCATCCCCAGGCTTAATTGACTTTACACGGGGGAGGCCATGCACAGAGCACTGCCCTCACCTCTGCAGAATGAGCTCATCCATTAACATGCTGCCTGTAGATGGACTGCAGCCACAAACTCAATGATCTTACCTATTTGAATCCCCTATGAAACAAACTTGCTTCATACCATGGCATTGTTGAGTACTTGTTTCTGAACGGCTTGAAGGGCATACTAGAGCGTGCATTATTTATTCCTTGTCCTCTCTGCAACTGAATTAGTCTATATATTTTTTTGTATTTGACCTGAAAGTATATGTCACGCCCTGACCGTAGATTGCTGTGTATGTTTCTATTTTTAGTTTGGTCAGGGTGTGATGTGGGTGGGTATTCTATGATTTAGGTATAGGTTTCATTTTCTTTGTGTTTGGCCTGGTATGGTTCTCAATCAGAGGCAGCTGTCTATCGTTGTCTCTGAGTGAGAACCATACTTAGGTAGCCTGTTTTCCCATTTTGAGTTGTGGGTGATTATTTTCCGTTACAGTGTTTTCACCATACGGGACTGTTTCGGTTTTCCTTTATTCTTTTGTTAGTTTGTATTCGGTGTTCAGTTTATTAAATTTACAACATGAACACTTACCACGCTGCGTTTTGGTCTACTCCTTCTTCCACCAACGACAGCCGTGACAGTATATTACTGTAGGTTATGGGTAATGCTAGCCAAATAGAAGAGCATGTGGATGTTGTGGGGAGCAGTCCTCCTCCTGACTGCTGAAATATAAAGGTAAATGAGCAGTCAGGGGTGATACATCATCTTAAACTGGAGCTTGGCAGCATGACCAGAACTCAGCACCAATGGATCCTCACAGACCAGAACAGCCCGACTCAGCCCAGAACAGAACAGCCCAGTCCAGCCTAACCCACAGCCCTGACACAACTTTATCCTATTTATATTCTTTACAATATGTTTTGTTATCTGTACTGTGCAGCACATAGAGATGTGTCTTTTAGTTGAGATCATTTCTACAGTGGTACACTGCCTGCTAAAGTGTTAGTTCCCTCCCCTGAAGGCTGTACTCAGTGGGGTCACAAAGAGCAGCCTGCATGTCTGAGAGACATCAAATAAAAGAGGAAGTTGCCTTCAGGTCATGTTCTCACCGAATACTGATTTAATTGCATTCCCTTTCTCTATCTTTTCCCCCTCTCTTTTACCCCCAGAATGTAGAATGTGGCATCTAGCCATTCCTCGGTTGCAGTCTGTCTATCTCAGGTACATTTCTGTTCCCGCTGTCGCTCTGAGTGGAGGGTAGTGGGCATGTGAGGGGAACGACCACATCCGCTGCCCGCTGCCCCAGGCTCATCAATCACATCTGGGCACACATTCACACTCATTATTTTTTATAACTCTGGCTCCAAGGCGGCTCCTCCGGGGCCCGCCTCACCTGTCATGGTCTTTGCAGGGCTAATGGGAGGTGAGTAATGGGTGAGGGGTAGAGGACATGTGGCAGGTCCTTATCACAGACAGGAAGAAACGGACAGGTAGGAACAGGCACGTCTCACTCACACAGTCCATCAGCTGTGTGTACGCTGTCGGAGGTGATGTCTGAGCTTTGATAAGGCCGTTTAGAGTGTTGTGTAGGCTACATCACCATGGTGATAATGACCATTATCAATCAGTCCCTCTATCTCTCCATGGGGGAGCAGCATTGACCTTGAAGGAGTTTGGAGAAGTTCTGAAAATAAATCATCTGAGTGGTGCTATAACTCCCAGCCGTACCCTTGGCTCCGGTGACCTTTCAACCTAAACACAGTGCTTATTTTGGCTGAGTATCGCCATATGTCAAGCTACATGGAGGAGCTTCCTGAGACACAGTAATGATGTGTGTCAGCCCATTCTGTTACCACTGAATATTTCATGTTCCAAGGGGAAGATAAAGAGGTACATGTCTCACAGCCAATTAACAATATGAACTAACATACCATTATCTTGATTAACTAGCAAATAATTAATTACATTAACTAGCAGCCTATTAACTTAAAGGCTACTACCATTTGCTGTGTCAGTTGCCTTTCCGGGATTGTGGTCATGTGCTTGCACACCTCCTCCCCTCCATAAAGGCCCCATCTTTCCCAGTTAGGTCCCCCACACACCTGATCAGGCAGTCCTCCATCTAAGCTCTCTAGCCTGTCTGGATGAAAGCGCGGACATAGATGTGATCTGGACTATGATGTCTAGTAAAACAAATATAAATGCAAATGTATAATGACCATGAATGTCAGGTATGATGGTTGACATGGACAGTGTATGTACTGTATGGACCTGGTCAGGCCTGGTCTGTACTCTCTCCTGCTACACTGTGGTATTGACATTCCCCTATGCTTTGGTCCAACCCTGTCAGTGTTCTCTACTGAAGGGCTCCAGACAGACAGACAGACAGAGCCCTCCCTACTGAGTTTAAAGAGCAAGGTTTCCTGCAACAAATGCCCCGTTTAATCCATTGCGGGGAGCAAGGCCCTGTGCCTTTTCACAAGTAGCTTGAGCTGGGTGCCTAACAAAAGGAGCAATGTGTGTATGAATTAAATGAGAGACCATCACAGAGGGATAGAGACAGCCATAATTAAACGGCCACAGCTTTATACATTTGAAGTCGGAAGTTTACATACACCTTAGCCAAATACATTTAAACTCATTTTTCCCCATTCCTGACATTTAATCCTAGTAAAAATTCCCTGTTTTAGGTCAGTTATGATCACCATTTTTTTAACGAATGTGAAATGTCAGAATAATAGTAGAGAGAATAATTTATTTCAGCTTTAATTTCTTTCATCACGTTCCCAGTGGGTCAGAAGTTTACATACACTCAATTAGTATTTGGTAGCATTGCCTTTAAATTGTTTAACTTGGGTCAAACGTGTTGGGTAGCCTTCCACAAGCTTCCCACAATAAGTTCCTCCAAACATAACGATGGTAATTATGGCCAAGAAGTACTATTTTTGTTTCATCAGACCAGAGGACATTTTTCCAAAAAGTACGATCTCTGCAAACCGTAGTCTGGCTTTTTTATGGCTGGTTTGGAGCAGTGGCTTCTTATTTGCTGAGTGGCCTTTCCGGTTATGTCAATATAGGACTCGTTTTACTGTGGATATAGATACTTTTGTACCTGTTTCCTCCAGCTTCTTCAAAGGGCCTTTGCTGTTGTTTTGGGATTTATTTGCACCTTTGCATCAAAGTACATTCATCTCTAAGAGACAGAATGCGTCTCCTTTCTGAGCGGTATGATGGCTGTGAGGTCCAATGGTGTTTATACTTGCGTACTATTGCTTGTACAGATGAACTTGGTACCAGGCATTTGGAAATTGCTCCCAAGGATGAACCAGGCTTGTGGAGGTCTACAATTGTTTTTCTGAGGCCTTTTCTCATGATGTCAAGCAAAGAGGCACTGAGTTTGAAGGTAGGCCTTGAAATACATCCACAGGTACACCAATTGACTCAAATGATGTAAATTAGCCTATCAGAAGCTTCTAAAGCCATGACATCATTTTCTGGAATTTTCCAAACTGTTTTAAGGCACAGTCAACTTAGTGTATGTAAACTTCTAACCCACTGGAATTGTGATACATTGAATTATAAGTGAAATAATATGTCTGTAAACAATTGTTAGAAAAATGACTTGTGTCATGCACAAAGTAGATGTCCTTACCGACTTGCCAAAACTATAGTTTGTTAACAAGTGGTTGAAAAATGAGATTTAATGACTCCAACCTAAGTGTATGTAAACTTCCCACTTCAACTGTATAAAGCCTGATCGCTTGGTATATTCAGCTGTGAAGATCTCTGTTATGAGTCAGTGATTCATGCTAGGATTAATAACAAACTATTGACCACTCAGCACCAGGAATGATTTGATTGTTGGTCTGGTTACAAGAGTGTAGCCCTAAGATCATAACACAGAGAAATACAGACCTGACAGAATGGTCGCAATAAGTACAGTTTATATCTACTAGGCAGCGAGCGCACCGGGCCGTGAAATAACACCTAAGAAATTAAATAACTGTTGATCACGCAGATAGCTAACAACTTTGGGAGTTACGTTGTTAAAAGGTTGTCTGCTGGTATGCCCTTTGCGCTTGAGTTTTGCTTTGTTTATTGCCAGCATTAATCTGCCAGAGTGTAATCTGCAGCGCAGAGGCATGTTGGTAATGAGTACGGGACAAAAAACAAGGGGACTCATCTACTGGGAAGAGAAAAACAGAGACAATTTAAGCTACTATACTCCAATGACTTCACTCAGAGGCTTTGTGCCGCAGCCAAAGCCCTCACGCAGTAAATAATCAAAATGAGGAGGCAAATAAGAATTAAAGAGTGATCTAAACACTGGGAGGGAGGGAGGGAGGGAGGGAGGGAGTATTCCCTGGAGTGAGACTGATCACACATTTAATGCCTAGCTATTATAGCTGTAATTCAGGGATGGGCAACTGGCGGACCGCGAGCCATATGCCCTCGGATCAATTTCATCAAAATAAAATAAAAATATATACAGTACATACACTACCGTTCAAAGGTTTGGGGTCACTTATAAATATCCTTGTTTTTGAAAGACTCTGGGATGCTGGCCTTCTAGGCAGAGTTTCTATGAAAAATACATATCTCAGACTGGCCAATAAAAATAAAAAATTAAGACGGGCAAAAGAATACAGACAACGGAACAGAGGAACTCTGTCTAGAAGGCCAGCATCTCGGAGTCACCTCTTCACTGTTGATGTTGAGACTGGTGTTTTGCAGGTACTATTTAATGAAGCTGCCAGTTGAGGACTTGTGACGTGTCCGTTTCTCAAACTAGACACTCTAATGTACTTGTCCTCTTGCTCAGTTGTGCACCGGGGCCCCCCACTCCACTTTCTATTTTGGTTAGAGCCAGTTGTGCTGTTCTGTGAATGGAGAAGTACACAGCGCTGTACGAGATCTTCAGTTTCTTGGCAATTTCTCGCATGGAATAGACTTCATTTCTCAGAACAAGAATAGACTGACGAGTTTCAGAAGAAAGTTCTTTGTTTCTGGCTATTTTGAGCCTGTAATCAAACCCACAAATGCTGATGCTCCAGATACTCAACTAGTCTAAAAAAGGCCAGGTTTCATTGCTTCTTTAATCAGCACAACAGTTTTAAGCTGTGCTAACAAAATTGCAAAAGGGTTTTCTTTTAAAATGATGAACTTGGATTAGCTAACACAACGTGCCATTGGAACACAGGAGTGATGGTTGCTGATAATGGGCCTCTGTACGCCTATGTAAGCCGTTTCCAGCTACAATAGTCATTTACAACATGAACAATGTCTACACTGTATTTTTGTATTTCTCTCCAAATCCACATGATCGTTTTTATAAAACCATGGATACAACTGCCAGACTCCCTCTGGGTTGTCCAGCCTCAGCCTGGCATCTCCAAGCCTCCGAGTCAATCAACATGTTCTTTCCTTCCTCAGCTCAGTGGATGTTCACACTTCAGTTCGCTGCTACCCACATAGCAACAGCGGGATCCTACGGTGTAAAAACATTTGATTGGAACAGGAATAGTTTTAATTAAGTGGATCCTTTAGTGGAGGATGGTGTTGGTTTTACAGCTCTGTAAAAATGTAATCATTTAATAACTTATTTATCTGCATTATTTATCTGAAGAAGTCTGAAACGTCCTTATCAAGGACAGACGGAGAGAGACATTTCATATTCATCTGGCAGTTCAAAGGAGAGGACACATATGAATTCAAGCCCCCAGTCTCTGTGGTTAGGTGCTCTATCCTCTATACTGCTAACAGTCTCTGTGGTTAGGTGCTCTATCCTCTATACTGCTAACAGTCTCTGTGGTTAGGTGCTCTATCCTCTATACTGCTAACAGTCTCTGTGGTTAGGTGCTCTATCCTCTATACTGCTAACAGTCTCTGTGGTTAGGTGCTCTATCCTCTATACTGCTAACAGTCTCTGTGGTTAGGTGCTCTATCCTCTATACTGCTAACAGTCTCTGTGGTTAGGTGCTCTATCCTCTATACTGCTAACAGTCTCGGTGGTTAGGTGCTCTATCCTCTATACTGCTAACAGTCTCTGTGGTTAGGTGCTCTATCCTCTATACTGCTAACAGTCTCTGTAGTTAGGTGCTCTATCCTCTATACTGCTAACAGTCTCTGTGGTTAGGTGCTCTATCCTCTATACTGCTAACATTCTCTGGGGTTAGGTGCTATATCCTCTATACTGCTAACAGTCTCTGTGGTTAGGTGTTCTATCCTCTATACTGCTAACAGTCTCTGTGGTTAGGTGCTCTATCCTCTATACAGCTAACAGTCTCTGTGGTTGGGTGCTCTATCCTCTATACTGCTAACAGTCTCTGTGGTTGGGTGCTCTATCCTCTATACTGCTAACAGTCTCTGTGGTTGGGTGCTCTATCCTCTATACTGCTAACAGTCTCTGTGGTTGCGTGCTCTATCCTCTATACTGTGGTGTGTGGTGGCTATGTCACCTACTGTCATTCCAAATAGGGCTGAATGTCCATTACTAGCTAGCGGTGAGAGAAAATAATATAGCAACGTGTCAGCCTGTCACATAGAGACAGTATGGCAGTATAGCAACAGAATGACAGACTACACAGACAGCCACAGTGTAATTTGGGACCAATCTGCAGAAACTACAAATAGCTGATCCCACATCTCCAATATGACAAAACAGTGCCTTTTTTCTGCCAGATTACTGCAATCCATCATGGAGGAGGCCTGATGATAAAACCCAAATGTCTCCCAATGGATACTGGGCTGGGAACTGAATACGATGGGTAATGTCCGCTTTCACTGAATTCAGAAAAAATGCAATAAAATGCTAATTAATTACTTGAAAATCATACAATGTGATTTTCTGGATTTTTGTTTTAAATTCCATCTCTCACAGTTGAAGTGTACCTATGATAAAAATTACAGACCTCTACATGCTTTGTAAGTAGGAAAACATGCAAAATCGGCAGTGTATCAAATACTTGTTCTCACCACTGTATATATATACGTATATATTTTTTTTACATTACATTTTTATTATGAATATTACTAACAACAACAGATTAAACTGATTCTGGCCAAAGGGGCTGTGGAATAATTTCAGAGGGTGTTATACAATACAATGTAGTATCATTAATCTACAGTTTATGTTCTTAATCCTGGGCAACATGGTCCTGGGAGGCTCACAGGGATATTGGTATCAACAGTATCCATCCCTAAACATTTTTTAAAAACTTAAATGCCCTGTAATTCCCTCCCTCCCTCCCTCAACGGGGATCCTGAGCCTGCTGTGGAATTGGTTTTGAGGCCGTTGGCTGAACTCATAGCTGCCACGCAACTCAGAATTACAGATGCCAGAACAACAATATGCAAAAAGATGTCAGGGACTAATGTTAGAGCACTAGAAATGTGAAGCAGCAACATCTGGATCAGCTGATGTCCTGACTCCACACCTGCTCACTGCAGTCCCATTCAGGACCAGCTACACTGACGTTACACAACAGCACAACAGCAGCCGGCAGGTAGCCTAGTGGTTAGAACGTTGGGACAGTAACTGAAAGGATGCTGGATCAAATCCCCGAGCTGACAAGGTAAAAATATATCGTTCATATATTGTTCTGCTCCTGAACAAGGCAGTTGACCCACTGTTCCCACGTAGGCTGTCATTGTAATGAAGAATTTGTTCTTAACTTGCCAAGCACTGGCATTCTGCATGCTGCGTTAAGCACCTGTGTATTGTTGTTGGGGTCAATTTGAAATTCCATCCTCTTATTAGATCCAGAAAATGTCAGCAACAGGGAGGCTGTTCTGCAGGCTGGTTCACTCTACAGAGAGAGAACTGCCAGAATGTCAGGCCTTCCATCACCAGCCAGTGTGGCCTTTACAAACCAGACAGAAATGGCTACCACATGCTGGCGAGGCGATGCCAGCCGCTACTGAAGAAAACAGGGATCAGACACAGAATATGAGGGAATGTGTTCTCAAAGGCTGTGCCAGATCACCTTGTTCACTTTACCCAATGAAATATGCGAAGCAGGAGAGGCAAACAACCATTACGACCTCCACACAAACACTGCAGAGTTTCCCCGAAGGCTAACTCAAGGACATACATCTGCACAGGTTCACAAACTGTGAATATTTGCAATCCCAGTGTGTACTCTCACACACACACGCACACACACACACACACACTCACGTCAGTGGCACGGGTCCCAATCTTCTCGTTCTCCTCTCTGCACCAGCTGACATTGGTTATTCCTCTATATCATCAGCAGTCATCATGAAGTTCTCAATAACGGGATCTGATTGGACACAGATGGAGAGTAATAGATACAAACATTCCCATCTGTTCCTCAATTCCATCCCTCCCTCCACTCTGCCCTCCATCCCCATCATCCTCTCTTTCTGTAATGTCTCTAATACTCAATCTGTTTAGTGGGCAGCACACAATAAGGTACTGTACAGGCTAATTCTTCACCGTGATTTAGCCTAATGAGTGTGACTAAGTGAGGGTAGAAATCTATGGCTACCTGTATTTCACAGGAGAAACAGCCATATGCTTAGCAGTGCCACGGCCAAGGGTTCTGTTGAGTCTTAACCATGGCTGTCTTTCAACAAGTCAGAAGGAGTGAGGAGTAAATGACTGTGATGATTCCTCTCTCCGGGGGAAATAACAAGAAATGAGTTTGACTGAAAATAATGAACTCATCTCAAAGGCCGTAATCAATCACCACTGCCAGTCACACTCACACACAATCACTTTCTAAGTTCTAATGGAACCATAATAACAAACAACCTACTGTAGCCTACAACCAGAACAGAGCAGAAAACTCTTTAGGTAGTTTATCCAATGGAGCGGCTGTAATTACATGGAAACAGCTTTATGAAGTAATAAACTAAGTTGTACTTTGTTGTAGGCTAAGTGAACAAACTAAACAAACAAAAAATGAACATTATGTTCCAACCCAAGGCAAGTCATTAAGCAGTGAAGAATAGTAATAAAACCTCCCAACGTTATTTCATAAAGAAACATCGGGGCTGTGGGACTGAGTGCCTAATAGCCATGAGTCACTGGGGTATAGACTGCGTGCTGGCAGGTGGTGTATCCGTCAGCGGCGCAGCAGCGGTGGCGTAACGGTTGGTATTTGCACGCCGCCTGCCATGCCTTTATCATCATCAGCAGGTGCGGCTGTGAGATTCCTCACAGTAACATTCATTATGTCACAGATAAGAGCAGGCAAATCAAGAAAAATGGCTGCCCTGGGCGCTTAATGTGATGCATTTCAACAGAGTGTGGAGGGATGAATATGGAAAGAAAGAGATAGCCTAACTGGGCTGGGATTGTGTTTCTGGCCCCAGTGTATGTGGGAGAGGCAAATGCTGAGAGTTTTATGAATGATAATTCTGTATTAAAATAGAGGATGATTAATGATGCTCCAAGCAGAAAGACATGGGGGGAGGTTGTGGCCTTCTGTGTAGGAATGTACTGTATGAGGGTGTGTGAGGGTGTGTGAGTGTGGGCGCGTGTGCATGTACTGTATGTGTGCGTGTGTGCAGGGGTGAGTGCATTTGCTTGTGTGTAAGTATATCTGTGTGTGGTTTCTTTAGGGTTTGCACTAGATGTGTGTGTATCATGTGTGTATTTGTCTGGGCCTTGATTTATTAGAGTGTGAAATATTAACAGGGAAGAGAAACTGATTTGGGGTGAAAAAGATCTAAGTACAGTCCCTCATTCATATTTCAACAACTTTCCTATCCCTGAAAACGGCCTTGGCAAACTAGCATCCTTT
>NC_088421.1:23777870-23816468 GCF_034236695.1 Oncorhynchus nerka | reverse complement strand
TTGGGCCTCCTGTGTGGCACAGTGGTTAACGATGTTGTACTGCAGCGCCAGCTGTGCCACCAGAGACTCTGGGTTCGCGCCCAGGCTCTGTCGTAACCGGCCGCGACCGGGAGGTCCGTGGGGCAACGCACAATTGGCCTAGTGTCGTCCGGGTTAGGGAGGGTTTGGCCGGTAGGGATATCCTTGTCTCATTGCACACCAGCTACTCCTGTGGCGGGCCGGGCACAGTGCACGCGAACCAAGGTTGCCAGGTGCATGGTGTTTCCTCTGACACATTGGTGCGGCTGGCTTCCACGTTGGATGTGCGCTGTGTTAAGAAGCAGTGCGGCTTGGTTAGGTTGTGTATCGGAGGACGCATGACTTTCAATCTTCGTCTCTCCCGAGTCCATATGGGAGTTGTAGCGATGAGACAAGATAGTAGCTACTAACAATTGGATACCATGAAAAAGGGGTAAAATTCAACAACAAACGCAACAGTGTTTTTTTTACCTTTATACCTTTACCTTTAAGAACAAATTCTTATTTGAACACAGTTAAGAACAAATTCTTATTTACAATGATGGCCTACCTCCTGCGGGGACGGGGGCTGGGATTAAAAATATAAAATAAAAATATGGGACAAAACACACATCACAACACTATTTATTTTTATACATTTTATTTAACTTGGTAAGTCAGTTAAGAACAAATTCTTATTTACAATGACGGCCTACACCGGCCAAACCCGGACAATGCTGGGCCAATTGTGCACCGCCCTAATGGGACTCCCAATCACGGCCGGTTGTGGTACAGCCTGGATTCAAACCAGGGTGTCTGTAGTGATGCCTCAAGCACTGCAATTCAGTGCCTTAGACCACTGCACCACTCGGGAGCCACTACATAAAGAGAGACCTAAAGACCTTTTCATGTTGTGTTGCTACAGCATGGTAGCAACACAACATGAAAACAACATGGTAGCAACACAACATGGCAGCAGCACAACATGGAGCAGCTCAAAACATGGTAGAAACATTATTGGGCACAGACAACAGCACAAAGGGCAAGAAGGTAGAGACAACAATACATCACGCAAAGCAGCCACAACTGTCAGTAAGAGTGTCCATGATTGAGTCTTTGAATGAAGAGATGGAGATAAAACGGCCCAGTTTAAGTGTTTGTTGCAGCTTGTTCCAGTCGCTAGCTGCAGGGAACTGAAAAGACAAGCGACCTATGGATGTGTGTGCTTTGGGGACCTTTAACAGAATGTTCCTGGCAGAACGGGTGTTGTATGTGGAGGATTTATTTACATCCCTGTTAGTGGGCATTTCTCCTTTGCCAAGATAATCCATCCTCCTGACAGGTGTGGCATATCAAGAAGCTGATTAAACAGCATGATCATTGCACAGGTGCACCTTGTACAGGGGACAATAAAAGGCCACTCTAAAATGTGCAGTTTTGTCACTCAACACAATACCACCGATGTCCAACCGGGCCTCACAACTGCAGACCCTGTGTAACCATGCCAGCCCAGGACCTCTACATCCGGCTTCTTCACCAGCGGGATCACCTGAGACCAGCCACCCAGACTGCTGATGAAACTGTGGGTTTGCACAACCGAAGACATTCTGCAAAAACTGTCAGAAACTGTCTCAGGGAAGCTCATTTGCCTGCTTGTCATCCTAACCAGGGTCTTGACCTGACTGCAGTTCAGCATCGTAACTGACTTCAGTGGTAAATGCTCACCTTCGATGGCCACTAGCACACTGGAGAAGTGTGCTCTTCACGGATGAATCCCGGTTTCAACTATACCGGGCAGATGGCAGACGTGTGTGGGCAAGCAGGTTGCTGATGTCAACGTTGTGAACAGAGTGCATGGTGGCCGTGGGGTTATGCTATGGGCAGGCATAAGCTACGGACAATGAACACAATTGCATTTTATCGATGGATTGAATGCACAGAGATACTGTGATGAGATCCTGAGGCCCATTGTCGTGCCGTTCATCCGCCGCCATCATCTCATGTTTCAGCATGATAATGCACAGCCCCATGTTGCAAGGATCTGTACACAATACCTGGAAGCTGAAAATGCCCCATTTATTCCATAGCCTGTTGACATGAGTCCCACCGAAGGTGGCTCCTCTTCCTGTTCGAGCGGCGCTCGGCGGTCGTCGTCACCGGTCTACTAGATGCCACCGATCCCTTTTCCCTTTTCTGTTGGTTTTGTTTTATTGGTTACACCTGTTTCTTGTTTAGGTTTTAGTTGGGCTATTTAAGCCGGTATGCACGCCTGCTCTTTGTGCGGGCTTATTTTTCCTCTGTTCATGTTTGTGGTTGTGCGATTTCCTTTGTTTTCCTCTTGACTGGTTGGGCCCTGGATTTGGGCCGGTCTTATATTTGCGCCTGGTGTTTTGGCGTGACCATTTTCCCTGCGCCGGAATAAAACATTGTTCTTTACCCTCTGCTTCCTGCACCTGACTCCGCACCCACTATGCATAGAGTGCGTGACACCTGTATACACACCAGACATGTCACCCACTGAGCAGGTTTGGGATGCTCTGGATCGCCGTGTACTACAGCATGTCCATATCCCTCCAATATCCAGCAACTTTGCAAAGCCATTGAAGAGGAGTGGAACAGCGTTCCACAGGACACAATCAACAACCTGATCAACTCTATGTGAAGGAGATGTGTCGCGCTGCATGAGTCAAATGGTGTTCACACCAGATAGTGACTGGTTTTCTGATCCACTTCCCTAACCTTTTTTTTAAGGTAGATGCATATCAGTATTCCTAGTCATGTGAAATCCATAGATTAGGGTCTAATGAATTTAATTCAAATGACAGATTTTCTTATATGAACTGTAACTCAGTAAAATCTTTGAAATTGTTGCATTATAGGTTTGTATTTTATTTGATTCCACGAGACTAACAGTGCTTTAAATGTTTTCTTTTACCTGAAATGTTCTTGATCAAACATACAGTTGAAGTCGGAAGCTTACATACACTTAGGTTGGAGTCATTAATTAAAATACGTTTTTAAACCACTCCACAAATTTCTTGTTAACAAACTATAGTTTTGGCAAGTCGGTTAGGACATCTACTTTGTGCATGACACAAGTCATGTTTCCAAAACCTGTTTACAGACAGATTATTTCACTTATAATTCACTGTATCACAATACCAGTGGGTCAGAAGTTTACATACACTAAGTTGACTGTGCCTTTAAACAGCTTGGAAAATTCCAGAAAATGATGTCATAGCTTTAGAAGCTTCTGATAGGCTAATTTACATCATTTGAGTCAATTGGATGTGTACCTGTGGATGTATTTCAAGGCCTACCTTCAAACTCAGTGCCTCTTTGCTTGACATCATGGGAAAATCAAAAGAAATCAGCCAAGACCTCAGCAAAAAAATTGTAGACCTCCACAAGTCAGGAAGGAGACGCGTTCTGTCTCCTGGAGACGTACTTTGGTGCAAAAAGTGCAAATCATCCTATATCTACAGTAAAACGAGTCCTATATTAACATAACCTGAAAGGCCGCTCAGCAAGCAGAAGCCACTGCTCCAAAACCGCCATAAAAAAAGCTACGGTTTGCAACTGCACATGGGGACAAAGATCGTACTTTTTGGAGAAATAGAACTGCTTGGCCATAATGACCATCGTTATGTTTGGAGGAAAAAGGGAGAGGCTTGCAAGCTGAAGAACACCATCCCAACCGAGAAGCATCGGGGTGGCAGCATCATGTTGTGGGGGTGTTTTGCTGCAGGAGGGACTGGTGCACTTCACTAAATAGATGTCATCATGAATAAGTAAAATTATGTGGATATATTGAAGCAACATCTCAAGACATCAGTCAGGAAGTTAAAGCTTGGTCACAAATGTGTCTTCCAAATGGACAATGACCCCAAGCAAACTTCCAAAGTTGTGGCAAAATGGCTTGAGGACAACAAAGTCAAGGTATTGGAGTGGACATCACAAAGCCCTGACCTCAATCCTATAGAAAATATGTGGTGTCGTGTCTTTGGCATCATTAAACTGAAGATGAATCTTTATCAAAGATTCTCTGTAATTAGTATTACGTGATTAAACGTATTAATCATGTAACTGTAATTAACTAGGAAGTCCAGGCACCAAGGAAAATATTCAGATTACAAAGTTATAATTTTCCTAATATAACTTTCAGATATTTTAATATCTGATCACTTAGTCTTCTGATTAATGACTAATTTTTTACCTCACATTAGTCTCATTCCAAACGTCTTAAATTGTTATCTGCACGAACCCAGTCTTCACTATGAGTCATCCATATATCAATTGTCTTAAATTGTTTATTTACTAAGTAATTAATTAATCACAGAAATGCACACAAACAAACAAAGTACATATGGTTACAAGGAAATGATAGGGGAATGTGCCCTAGTGGGCTAAACCCGGCATGGCGGCTTGGTGGACAAAAGACTGAGGGGCGCGAAAGATAAAAGTCACTACAAAGTTGATAATTATAACAATTGAAATGCTAATCCTTTGCACATGAACGCTCACTCATTCGGTAATAATTGCAATCAGTATATTTATTTACGCTCAGTGTGTCACGTGATCTCTATTGGAATCGTCTTTCTTTCTGTTGGAAGTTCATCCGCCCGTCTTTCGTGGTTAGAATGGATACTTCAGAGTCCCATTCAGAAATGTTGTATTTGGATAGATGTTTCGGCGGTTGTCGTTCTTCGCTTTCAATGATGCCGAATTCCTAGCTGCAGACTAGTAATTAATATCAAATACTTGTTCTTATTCTGTCGGTATCGATAGTCTAAGAGTTTAACCACGTGGAATGGTTAAAAGATTCAGCAATCTACTTAAACCTTATTTCCCTCTGTGATAGAGGTACTGGTCTGGTATCAAACCTTGGCCCTCTCGTTATCGAGGTAAGCTGGTCTGAAGTGGGAAAACCCAGGTGGGTTTTATTCGGAACATAGAAAAGGGCCTGTCCCAGGACGCCAGACCATAACTGTGCTCATGGGCGGTCCTCTGATTTAGTTCAACTCCAAAGGGAATTGGAGTTTCCTTCATTAAACAGTCTAAAATCACATTACATAATTTCACAAAAAGTTTCATCTTTATTCATTCATTTTATCATAATGGAGACTCTTGTATAAACATGGTTAGGGTAATGTGGCTGTATTGTCACTCATGAGTTTCACAAAACTGTACCAAACGGACCAGTTCGTAACTGGATTCTTCACCGATCTTTTATACCTTCTCCAGAACCTGAATATTGTTTGGTTGTCAACTTCTGTGAGCTGGATGAAATTCCTTTGTTCTCTCTATGAAAACTCACTCTCTCTCTATACTGTCTGGCCATGAGGCAGGATTCTCCTCCAGGAATTTACGACCTGAGGTCGCAGCAGCCTGGATGTAGGAAAGACAGAGAGCGGGGGATGTTGCAGAGGGAGGGGGAATAGTGCTCGCTGTACCCAAAGAGGGCAATGTCATGACAGTGGGCAGAACTGAAAAAGTGTGTGCGAGCAAGGAGGCCTACAAACCTGACTCAGTTACACCATCTCTGTCAGGAGGAATGAGCCAAAATTCACCCAACTTATTGTGAGAAGCTTGTGGAAGGCTACCTGAGACGTTTGACCCAAGTCAAACAATTTAAAGGCAATGCTACCAAATACTAATTGAGTGTATGTAAACTTCTGACCCACTGGGAATGTGATGAAAGAAATAAAAGCTGAAATAAATCATTCTCTCTACTATTATTCTGACATTTCACATTCTTAAAATAAAGTGGTGATCCTAACTGACCTAAGATGGAATTTTTACTAGGATTAAATGTCAGGAATTGTGGAAAACTGAGTTTAAATGTATTTGGCTAAGGTGTATATACATTTCCGACCTCAACTGTACCAGGAGTCATGTAGAGCTATCTAAGCATCAAAGCATTAAGATGGGTTGTTTACATGTACTAAACAAAGGGAAACACTCGCCTTTGTAATTCATAATGTGCTATGAAAGTAGCCAGGTAGATCTTCGGTGAAGGTTTTGCTTATATAACAGGATTAAGTTGAAATTGTTCTGAGGGATATAATAGAATATCCACAGGCAGCTCATTATCTCACCTTTAAAACAATGAGTGAATGTTCACTTCCTCCCTGTCACCTACTTCAATTGGCTCAGCTATTTCCAGCATCCCACCACTACCAAATATGTTCCAAAGTATTCCCACGCATAGAGAGTCTACAGAACATTGCTCTTTCCATGACATGAACTGACCAGGTGAATCCAGGTGAAAGCTATGATCCCTTATTGAAGTCACCTGTTAAATCCACTTCATTCAGTGTAGATGAAGGGGAGGAGACCGGTTAAAGAATGATTTTTAAGACTTGAGACAATTGAGACATGGATTGTGTATGTGGACCTTTCAGAGGGTGAATGGGCAAGACAAAATATTTAAGTGCCTTAGAACGGGGTATGGTAGTAGCTGCCAGGCGGACCGGTTTGAGTGTGTCAAGAAATACAGCTCTGCTGGGTTTTTCATGCTCAACAGTTTCCCGTGTGTATCAAGAATGGTCCACCACCCAAAGGACATCCAGCCAACTTGACACAACTGTGGGAAGCATTGGAGTCAACGTGGGCCAGCAACCCTGTGGAACGCTTTCGACATCTTGTAGAGTCCATGCCCTGACGAATTGAGGCTGTTCCGAGGGCAAAAGTGGGTGCAACTCAATATTAGGAAGGTGTTCCTAATGCTCTGTACACTCAGTGTATGTGATCGTATAGAGCCTCATAGTAATTGAGTTAACATTGATACACACACTCTCATGACTCCATCCTGACTCCCATCTGAAGCGTTGGATACTGTATGAGAGTATAGATTAGCCACGGCCTTCATTTGTAACCATGAAAGAGAAATCCTTAACTTTGATTTCTCTCTCATCTTTTCACAGACAAGCCAGGACAAATTTCTCCACCTCTTTCTCTCTCTATAACGCTCCATCCCTTTCTCGCTCCATGTTCTTTCTCCCCATTCCCTCATGCTGCTATATCTTTCTCCTTCTGTCCTCCCTCTGTTTTCCCTTTCTCTGTCTCTTCGATTTGATTCTGATTCCCCATTGAGTTGTTTAGACTCTGATTCCTCATTGAGTTGTTCAGATTCTGATTCCCTATTGAGTTGTTTAGATTCTGAATCTCCATTGAGTTGTTTAGATTCTGATTCCCCATTGAGTTGTTTAGATTCTGATTCCCCATTGAGTTGTTTAGATTCTGATTCCCCATTGAGTTGTTTAGATTCTGAATCTCCATTGAGTTGTTTAGATTCTGAATCTCCATTGAGTTGTTTACATTCTGATTCCCCATTGAGTTGTTTAGATTCTGATTCCCCATTAAGTTGTTTAGATTCTGAATCTCCTTTGAGTTGTTTACATTCTGATTCCCTATTGAGTTGTTTAGATTCTGATTCTCCATTGAATTGTTTAGATTCTGATTCTCCATTGAGTTATTTAGATTTTCCCTTCAGAATGCCGCCAAACTTCATTGGATTCACAGCTAATGAACTTGAATCATTACCTTTGGTGTTCAGAGGATCCTCGGCAGTAATACCCCTCTCCCTGCTCTCTTTCTCTCTCTCTCTCTCTCTCTCTCTCTGTATCCTCTCTCCCTCTAACAACCTGCCATCATCATCTCAGATATCCACCATGTTAGAAAAAAGAGGAGAGTGGAACTTCAAACAGAACCTAACACATGTTGTAGTTCTAAGGGCCCTTCTCTCTCTGCTCTGTCGTATTAATTCAGCACTCTCAGGCTTCTCAACAGACTCGTGGTGCTGTGAGGCCTCCCGAACACAACATGAGCTTGTTTTTTCAACAACAGGTCAGACAGCGGGTATGATCCACACTGGAGTGGAAAATACTCCTCCGATGCCTTTTTAGTGTTTCTTGGTGATAATACACATTGACTTGTGTGTGTGTGTGTGGAAACTTGACCATGAAACACCCCTGTTTACATGAATGTCCAAATGAACAATGTTACTCATCAAATGCAACATGGAACAGCAGGCGTATTTCTAGAAGGAGGACAGTGTAGTGTCAAACTTGCTGCCTGATCAAACACAAGTGGCTGGATCAGATAGGCTACAGCATGGCAGATTGGCTGGGTAGTGTGGTGGGGGTCCGCAGCTGTGGTGTATGGCAATTGGCAAACCCTCTGGCTGTGTGGGAGGTGTGTGAAGGATGGCGGGAGGGAGGGAGGGAGGTGTGTGAGGGGTGGAGGGAGGGAGGTGTGTGAGGGGTGGAGGGAGGGAGGTGTGTGAGAGGTGGAGGGAGGGAGGTGTGTGAGGTGTGGAGGGAGGGAGGTGTGTGAGAGGGAGGTGTGTGAGGGGTGGCGGGAGGGAGGTGTGTGAGGGGTGGCGGAGAGAGGGAATGTAATGTGATGGAATAGCAGAAACAAGGTTGACCCCGGGCTATGTGGGAGATGTGAACCCTGGCAGCAGGGACCCACACAAGATTAGATGTGACTGTTCTTATTTGATTTCATACACACATTCGTGGACACATACACACTATCTCGGTCTTTCTCTCTCTCTCACACACACTCTCAGCCCGTTTTCTTCCTCTGCAACGACTGATTCTCTTATTCCCCTCTACTCCGTGATTTCTCATTTCAGCCGGAGATGGAATCACAGCTGACACGCCCTGAGAGGAAGGCAAATGAAATACCATAGTCATTTATTTCGGAAGTCCCACCCAAATACATTACCTGTGGAAACGATGGTGATAAGAATGATGATGGCGGTACTGATGATGATTATTTCAATCACACTTTCTATCTGTCCATCTCATTCAGATCAAATCTGGTGATGGTGATTTGTTGTGTTCGTGATGGACTGTACAGTAAACTCACATAGCAGTGTGTGTTGATGCTCATATAATCCATGCCCTCCGTTCTCTCCCATCTAAATTAGTATTTCAAAAAGAATATACATTTTCCTCATAATGTACATGACACCACCATGATTACTCATCCATCCAACACGCACCCATCTACATTGACGGGCCGCAGTGGAGAGGGTCAAAAGCTTCAAGTTCCTCAGCGTGCACATCACTGAGGACCTGAAATGATCCCTCCACAGCGACAGTGTGGTGCAACAGCACCTCTTCAACCAGGTCGCAATTGTAAATGAGAACTTGTTCTCAACTTGCCTACCTGGTTAAATAAAGGTGAAATAAAAAATAAAAAATAAAACTCAGGAGGCTAAAGAAATTCAACTTGGCCCTTAAGACCCTTACAGACTTCTACAGATGCACCATCGAGAGTATTCTGTTGGACTGTATCACCTCCTGGTACGGCAACTGCACCGCCCACAACCACAGGGCTCTCCAGAGGGTGGTGCGGTCACACTGTCTGACCTCCATGACACCTACAACACCCGGTGTCACAGGAAGGCCAAGAAGATCATCAAGGACCTCAGCACCCCGAACCATGGCCTGTTCACTCCGCTACAATCTAGAAGGCGGAGGCAGTACAGGTGCATCAAAGCTGGCACAAGAGACTGAAAAACAGCTTCTATCGCCAGGCCATCAGACTGTTAAACAGTCATCACTAGCCAACCTCCACCCAGTACCCTGCCCTGAACCTTAGACACAGTCACTAGTCCGCCACCACCCGGCACTCTGCCCTGAACCTCAGAAAATGCTCCCCAATGTACATAGTCATTGAACATTGGTCACTTTAATAATGTTTACATACTGTTTTACCCAATTCATATGTATATACTGTATTCTAGTCAAGGCTCATCCTATATAACACCTATTCTATTCTATTCATATACTGTCCGTACTGTCTATTAGAGGTCGACCGATTAATCGGAATGGACGATTAATTAGGGCCGATTTCAAGTTTTCATAACAATTGGAAATCGGTCTTTTTGGATGCCGATTTTGCCGATTTCTTTTTTTTTTAATATATAACTTTATTTAACGAGGCAAGTCAGTTAAGAACACATTCTTATTTTCAATGACGGCCTAGGAACGGTGGGTTAACTGCCTTGTTCAGGGGCAGAACAACAGATTTTTACCTTGTCAGCTCAGGGATTCAATCTTGCATCCTTAAGGTTAACTAGTCCAACGCTCTAACCACCTGCCTCACGAGGAGCCTGCCTGTTACGCGAATGCAGTAAGAAGCAAAGGTAAGTTGCTAGCTAGCATTAAACTTATCTTATAAAAAACAATCAATCATAATCACTAGTTATGTGTGCGATATTACTAGTTTATCTAGCGTGTCCTGCGTTGCATATAATCAATGCTGTGCGCATTCGCGAAAAAGGACTGTCGTTGCTCCAACGTGTACCTAACCATAAACATCAATACCTTTCTTAAAATAATGCACAGAAGTATATATTTTTAAAACTGCATATTTTGTTAAAATATATCCAGGTTAGCAGGCAATATTAACCAGGTGAAATTGTGTCACTTCTCTTGCGTTCATTGCACGCAGAGTCAGGGTATATGCAACAGTTTCGGCCGCCTGGCTCATTGCGAACTAATTTGCCAGAATTTTACGTAATTATGACATAACATTGAAGGTTGTGCAATGTAACAGCAATATTTAGATAAAATACGGAACGGTTCCGTATTTCACTGAAAGAATAAACGTTTTGTTTTCGAAATGAGAGTTTCCGGATTCGACCATATTAATGACCTAGGGCTTGTATTTCTGTGTGTTATGTTATAATTAAGTCTATGATTTGATAGAGCAGTCTGACTGAGCGATGGTAGGCACCAGCAGGCTCGTAAGCATTCATTCAAACAGCACTTTCATGCGTTTTGCCAGCAGCTCTTCGCAATGCTTCAAGCATTGCGCTGTTTATGACTTCAAGCCTATCAACTCCTGAGATTAGGCTGGTGTAACCAATGTGAAATGGTTAGCTAGTTAGCGGGGTGTGCGCTAATAGCGTTTCAAACGTCACTCGCTCTGAGACTTGGAGTAGTTGTTCCCCATGCTCTGCATTGGTTACGCTGCTTTGAGGGTGGCTGTTGTCGATGTGTTCCTGGTTCGAGTCCAGGTAGGAGCGAGGAGAGGGATGGAAGCTATACTGTTACACTGGCAATACTAAAGTGCCTATAAGAACATCCAATAGTCAAAGGTTAATGAAATACAAATTGTATAGAGAGAAATAGTCCTATAATTCCTATAATAACTACAACCTAAAACTTCTTACCTGTGAATATTGAAGACTCATGTTAAAAGGAACCACCAGCTTTCATATGTTCTCATGTTCTGAGCAAGGAACTTAAACATTAGCTTTCTAACATGGCTGTCAAGCATATGATGATGGCTAGAAGACCGGTGACGTCGAACGCCGAGCACCGCCCGAACAAGGAGAGGCAACGACTTCGGCAGAAGTCGTGACAATGGCACATATTGCACTTTTACTTTCTTCTCCAACACTTTGTTTTTGCATTATTTAAACCAAATTGAACATGTTTTATTATTTATTTGAGACTACATTTATTTTATTGATGTATTATATTAAGTTAAAATAAGTGTTCATTCAGTATAGTTGTAATTGTCATTATTACTAATACATTTTTTTTTCTTCAATTTTTTTAAAATCGGCCGATTAATCGATATCTGCTTTTTTTTGGTCCTCCAATAATCGATATCGGCATTGAAAAATCATAATCGGTCGACCTCTACTGTCTATACACACCAATTATAAATATATATATGACCCCTGCTTATATATTTATATAGACAGTATGGATATTAATTTTATTTAATTGTATTCACTTTTTGTATTATGTGTGTATTGTTATTGTATTGCTAGATATTACTGTACTGTTGGAGCTAGAAACAGAAGTATTTCGCTGCACCTGCAAATCTGTCTGCGCAACCAATAATTGTTGATGTGGTTACTACATTATTTCACAGGTAGAGTAGAATAAGAAAAAGTGAACCGTCATATGTCTCCACCCAGAACAGACACAAGACATGCTGCTTTGGTGATTCAGTACTGGGACTTGCTTCCTGTCCTACAAGGCAGCCACACACACACAGAGCAGCTGTTTGGTTTCCTGTTCCACACATTACCCCGTCCCCATCCCAGACGTCACGGTGCGTTTCCTTTCTGAGTGCAGGTAGCTGTGTGATGGATGGCTGCTGGGTGATGCCGTGGTGGGCTTTGTGTTCTCTGTCACTTTAAAGAAGCTGGTCAACCCTGGGTGCCGTGCTCCCTCTGCTCAGTCTTTCACTGCTTTCACTGTTCCAGTCCAGCAGCCTGATTGAAGCTGCTGCCTGTCAAACATGGAGGAGGATGGATGGCTTGATTGAATGCACAGCAACATGGCTGCCGGATGAGAAGACTGCGGAGAGAAAGTTATTGATTTGAATAAAG
This sequence comes from Oncorhynchus nerka, assembly GCF_034236695.1. Classification (NCBI taxonomy): domain Eukaryota; kingdom Metazoa; phylum Chordata; class Actinopteri; order Salmoniformes; family Salmonidae; genus Oncorhynchus; species Oncorhynchus nerka. The sequence goes on along the minus strand of NC_088421.1, from coordinate 23,804,101 downwards.
CCTATTTTCCTCCAAACTCTCGGCGTGTTTGTGTGAATGTGTGTGTGTGTGTGTGCCCGTGCATGTGTGAGTGTGTTAGCACGTCTGCCTGTGTTGAATTTGTGTGCGTGTCTGGATGATGTGTGTCTGGAAGAGGGTCTCTGTGCTTTAGAGAATGTCTGCCTGCCCGTGTCCTTGTAAGTGTCACTGTGTGTGTGCGTTGTGGCAGCCCAGGGGAGTCAGAGGTGAAACTCACAAAGTAAGACAGAGGGAGACCAATTTGTGGTGCTTTAAACAAGGTAGTTCTTTCATAAGAGTGGGGGGAAATGGGGAGGGGAGAAATACAACTGAAAAGCCTCAGGTAACTGGTGGGCCACTATGTCCGTCATGGCGGCTCCTCGGACCGCCTGTGTCAATGGACAAAACAAAATAGAGAGAGAGCGATGAGCCCGGGGTTTCAATCCTTTCTACTTGTGCCGGGTGGTGTGCTACCCGGGATTAGGTAATCACTTTGGGGCAGAGAACAGAAAGAGAGAGAGAAAGATGAGTCAAACATTGCCTAGTATGTTTGTCATTGAATCAAGGTGCTTATCATACTCACTCCGGCTCTTCTGAGGACTAGGCGTACCCTCTCTCTGTCTGCCCAAGTGACTGCACCTCTACTTATACTCATTTGGGATAACGAGGGACAGGTGGGACCAATTCTAGGTGCCAAATGGTTGCCTGGACTGGGTAATATTGGTGTTGAATCATCAGCCTCAGTTGGTGCCTGTAGAGCTGTCCATGGTGCTGGCTTGACCTCAATAGCCCTCTGGAGCTGACCAAGGTCCTGCTCCTGCCTTTGAAGCTCCCTGATGGCCCCCGGGTTGCCACAGTGTGTGTGTGCGCTTGTGCATGTGTGTGACTGGCTGGGTAACAGCTCTTTCATGTGTATAGTTAAGAGACAGCCAGTGGAATTTCAACTCCTGCTCCTCTATTTGATGTTGAACCGAGGCAAATGGGCTGTCTTTCCACTGAACGCATGTTATCCATATAGAGGAAGAAGGCAGGCAGGGAAGCATATGGCTCTCATTCACAGGCTCACCATTCATCTACTAAAGGTGATTCATAAAGGAATGTCACTGTCTTTGACTTTGTGTGTATATTGGGTACTTTTAAGTCTTTTGTGTGTGTGTGTGTGTGTGTGTGTGTGTGTGTGTGTGTGTGTGTGTGTGTGTGTGTGTGTGTGTGTGTGTGTGTGTGTGTGTGTGTGTGTGTGTGTGTGTGTGTGTGTGTGTGTGAAAGTAACTGTTAATCTCCCTGTGTGTGTCTATGTTTTCCCCCACAGAGGAGACAGCGTTCGAGGCGGGTGTGCGGGTGCAGATCCACAGCCAGGCAGAGCCCCCGTTCGTCCATGAGCTGGGCTTTGGCGTTGCCCCGGGCTTTCAGACCTTTGTTGCCACTCAGGAGCAGAGGGTAGGTGCCCTTTGACCTAAGTTATTACTGTACACACTGAATAGGTCTGCTTCAATCTTCCTGACACTTTTCACTTTTAGATTTCAATTTCAACCTCCTCCTGACTGGAGCTTATCTCTCCGGGATGAAAAACGTGCACTTCTGATAAAGAACTTTCTATTCAGGTGTGTGTGTGTGTGTGTGTGTGTGTGTGTGTGTGTGTGTGTGTGTGTGTGTGTGTGTGTGTGTGTGTGTGTGTGTGTACATATACAGTTGAGGCAGGAAGATTACAATACATGGATGCCAGTTGTGATACAAACCTTATCAAAACATAAAGGCCTATGGGCTAGGCTACATGAGGTGTGTGACTAGGATTTTTAAAAAGTAGCTAAAAATGGCATTTTCTCTTGCCTTACACTGGGCATCATTCACAAGTGATAGTATATAATTCACAAGTGATTGGCTAATATTGTCACCCATCAGACTATTCTTGATTTAATCTTGTCTTTACATATACTAAATAATACACTACCGGTCAAAAGTTTTAGAATACCTACTCATTCAAGGGTTTTTCTTTATTTTTACTATTTTCTAAATTGTAGAATAATAGTGAAGACATCAAAACTATGAAATAACACTTATGAAATTACATAGTAACCAAAAAAGTGTTAAACATATCTAAATATATTTAATATTTGAGATTCTTCAATTAGCCACCTTTTGCCTTGATGACAGCTTTGCACACTCTTGGCATTCTCTCAACCAGCTTCACCTGGAATGCTTTTCCAACAGTCTTGAAGGAGTTCCCACATATGATGAGCACTTGTTGGCTGCTTTTCCTTCAATCTGCGGTTCGACTCATCCCAAACCATCTTAATAGGGTTGAGGTCAGGGGATTGTGGACCCCAGGTCATCTGATGCAGCACTCCATCACTCTGCTTCTTGGTAAAATAGCCCTTACACAGCCGGTGTGTTGGGTCATTGTCCTGTTGAAAAACAAATGATAGTCCCACTAAGCCCAAACCAGATGGGATGGCGTATCGCTGCAGAATGCTGTGGTAGCCATGCTGGTTAAGTGTGCCTTGAATTCTAAATAAATCACAGACAGTGTCACCAGCAAAGCACCATAACACCTCCTCCTCCATACTTTACGGTGGGAAATACACATGCGGAGATCATCCATTCACCCAAAAAGACACGGCGGTTGGAACCAAACCTTTCCAATTTTGACTCATCAGGCCAAAGGACAAATTTCCACCAGTCTAATGAGCATTGCTCATGTTTCTTGGCCCAAGCAGGTCTCTTCTTATTATCGGTGTCCTTTAGTCGTGGTTTCTTTGCTGCAATTCATGGATGAAGGCCTGATTCACACAGTCTCCTCTGAACAGTTGATGTTGAGATGTGTCTGTTACTTGAACTCTGTGAAGCATTTATTTGTATTTTCTGTATTTTCTGAGGCTGTCCATCATTACTCTAATGAACTTATCCTCTTGAGCAGAGGTAACTCTGGGTCTTCCATTCCTGTGGCGGTCCTCATGAGAGCCAGTTTCATCGTAGCGCTTGATGGTTTTTGCGACTGCACTTGAAGAAACTTTAAAAGTTATTGAAATGTTCCACATTGACTGACCTTCATGTCTTAAAGTAATGATGGACTGTCGTTTCTCTTTGCTTATTTGAGCTGTTCTTGCCATAATATGGACTTGGTCTTTTACCAAATAGGGCTATCTTCTGTATGCCCCCCCTACCTTGTCACAACACAACTGATTGGCTAAAACGCATTAAGAAGGAAAGAAATTCCACAAATTAACTTTTAAGAAGGCATTCCAGGTGACTACCTCATAAATCTGGTTGAGAGAATGCCAAGAGTGTGCAAATCTGTCAGCAAGGCAAAGGGTGGCTATTTGAAGAATCTCAAATACCAAATATATTTTGATTTGCTTTACACTTTTTTGGTTACAACATGATTCCAAATGTGTTATTTCATAGTCTTGATGTCTTCAATATTATTCTACAATATAGAAAATAGTCAAAATAAAGAAAAACCCTTGAATGAGTAGGTGTTGTAAAACTTTTGACTGGTACTGTGTATGTGGGACATTTGTTTTGATTTAGAATGGACCAATATCATGCACTTCTCTCTCTCGAAACCGCTTTTCCTGTGGTTCATTTTCATGACAGCCAGGTAGGCTATACTCCTGTTGTAAAGATAAGCAATGTGCTTAATATTAGGAAAGTTGAGAAGTAAATATAGTAGGCCTATCCTATAGAAAGCTGATGGGATCCTCCTCTTTTTAATCGAGGCCATCACCCTCTTTTCTCGTGCAATTGCATAGCCTATAGAAAGGTTGAGCAACATGAACTCATGGGCTCTCATGAAGTGTTTGATTAGATTTTCGATTACATTTGCATTGATGTCAGAGTGATTAGAGGGACAATAGAGTGCTGAGTACCAGGCAGTTAGTAAGTTTTGTAGGCTACTAATGACCATCAGCAGCATCAGAGCTTGGAGAAGCCTAATTACCGTGGAATTTGACTGCCTTCATGTCTCGTGACCACCGGTGTGGCGCTAATGCGGTCACCACAACAGCCCTAGGTCTGACCTCTTATCTCTGTCCACTCCCTGACTGGGAGTATCTCTCTTTATCACTCTGTCTTTCTCTTTGTCTCTCTCTCTCCTGTCTTCTCTCTCCCGTCTTCTCTCTCCCACTCTCCTTCTCTGACCCTGGAGATGTTTTTATCTAAGTTGCTAGGGAGTTGGCTGGATTGCCCTTGTCTTAGCTGACAGAATCCTGTCACGATTCATCTATTTTTCCTCATACTTCAAATGGCTTATGTCTCCAGCATTTACATGAGATGCCTGTTCTGCAATTAAAATCAAATCAAATCAAAATCACATTTTATTTGTCACATGCGCCGAATACAACCGGTGTAGACCTTACAGTGAAATGCTTACCTACAAGCCTAACCAACATAGCAGTTTTAAGAAAATACCCACAAAAAAAGTAAGAGATAAGAATAACAAATAATTAAAGAGCAGCAGTAAATAACCGGGGTATCGGTACAGAGTCAATGTGCGGGGGCACCGGTGTCGAGGTAATTGAGGTAATATGTACATGTTGGTAGTGTTATTAAAGTGACTATGCACAGATAATAACAGAGAGTAGCAGCAGCGTAGAAGAGGGGGTGGGGGGCGCAATACAAATAGTCTGGGTAGCCATGTGATTAGCTGTCTTATGGCTTGGGGATAGAAGCTGTTTAGAAACCTCTTGGACCTAGACTTGGCGTTCCGGTACCGCTTGCGCGTGCGGTAGCAGAGAGAACAGTCTATGACTAGGGTGGCTGGAGTCTTTGACAATTTTTAGGGCCTTCCTCTGACACCACCTGGTATAGAGGTCCTGGATGGCAGGAAGCTTGGCCCCGGTGATGTACTGAGCCGTACGCACTACCCTCTGTAGTGCCTTGCGGTCGGAGGCCGAGCAGTTGCCATACCAGGCAGTGATGCAACCAGTCAGGATGCTCTCGATGGTACACCTGTAAAACCTTATGAGGATCTGAGGACCCATGCCAAATCTTTTCAATCTCCTGAGGGGGAATAGGTTTTGTCGTGCCCTCTTCATGACTGTCTTGGTGTTCTTGGACCAAGTTAGTTTGTTAGTGATGTGATCGCCAAGGAACTTGAAGCTCTCAACCTGCTCCACTACAGCCCAGTCGATGAGAATGGAGGCGTGCTCGGTCCTCCTTTTCCTGTAGTCCACAACCAGGGACTGATAAAGCAGAAAACCTAGACAGTACCTTTAGAAAGTATTCCCACCCCTTGACTTTTTCCACATTTTGTTGTGTTACAGCCTGATTTAAAATGGATTCATATTGAGATTTTGTGTCACTGGCCAACACACAATACCTAAATGTTTTTTGAAATTTGTACAAATGAATTGAAAATGAAAAGCTGAAATGTCGAGTCAATAAGTACTCAACCCCTTTGTTATGGTATGCCTAAATAATCTGATGAGTTTTACAGTTTTGAAAATCTATGAAAAGACCTGAAAATAGTTGTCTCTATGATCAACAACCAAGATGACAGAGCTTGGAGAATTTTGAAAAGAATAATGGAGAAATGTTCCACAATCAAGGTGTGGAAAGCTCTTATAGATTTACCCAGAAAGACTCACAGCTGTAATCGCTGCCAAAGGTGCTTCTACAAAGTATTGACTGAGGGGTGTGAATACTTATGTAAATGGATATTTATGCATCCCATTTTCAATACATTTGCAAAGATGTCAAAAAACGATTTCATTTTGTCACTATGGGGTATTGTGTGTAGATGAGTGAGAGAAAAACATATGTTGAATCCATTTTGAATTCAGGCTGTAACACAACAAAATCTAAAATAAGTCAAGGGGTATGAATACTTTCTGAAGGCAATGTACATATAAAGAAGAAACTGTACAATAAACGTATAATAAACTGTATAACTCCCATCATTTAAAAAAGGGAATGAAGAAGAAAGCTCCAAAACATGTTCAGTAATTTCCAGAAGTTTGAAAAACAACTCACATCCTGAAAAAGATGAGAGGAGGAAAAAGAAAGAAGATGTCTGCCAGCGATAAGCATACAGAGAAGGTCTACTGTACAGCGGCAGGTATGCAGGCAGGCAGACAGACAGGCAGGCAGACAGGCAGGCAGGCAGGCAGGCAGGCAGGCAGGCAGGCAGGCAGGCAGGCAGGCAGACAGACAGACAGACAGACAGACAGACAGACAGACAGACAGGCAGGCAGGCAGGCAGGCAGACAGACAGACAGACAGACAGACAGACAGGCAGACAGGCAGGCAGACAGGCAGGCAGGCAGGCAGACAGGCAGGCAGGCAGGCAGGCAGGCAGGCAGGCAGACAGACAGACAGGCAGGCAGGCAGGCAGACAGACAGACGACTCTGGAAGCCTCCAATCATGGTGTGGCCAGGCAGGCCCCCTGGGCCGTAGAGCTCCCAGCAGTCTCAGCTCCATCTCAGCTCTGTCTGTGTGACTGGCTCTGTGTGACTGACTGGCACAACATCATCATCCTTCATCCTCCCCATTGCACCAGCACAGTGGGAAACACAGTAAATTTAGACACCAGCTAATTAACTCCGCTTTGCACTTTGAATTCAAAGATTCCCCAGACTTCCTACTGTGGCTTGGCCCTTGTTGGGTTCCTGCAGCGTCGCACAAATTTAGTTCCTGACTGAGCCAGCCCGAGGACATCTTGTGAGACGCCATGTAATGACCATGCTTATAATCAGGCTGAATATAGCCGATATGTCTTAATGATTAGCAGTACTGTGGGGACTTTGTAAAAGTACAATGGCTGCCTGTGGTCATTGGTGTGCGATTGTAATCAGATCCAACCAGACAGCTCAATTGTGAGGCGGAGCTGAAGACATGCACTCAAATGAACTCGTATTATTACTTCCAGATTAAAGCCACTTCATAAAAAAAAAAGTGCACAGAAGCCAAAGAACACAGCCACTATAGGCACTTAATAATGCATGAACACAGACACACAGACACAGACACACACACACACACACACACACACACACACACACACACTCGATTGCCTGTGTTCTTTAATAATCCTCTGTATTTTCTCATTATTTTAAGTGTTGGGGAGTTTCAAATATTAAAGTGTTCTTTGCTATGCTTTCCACAGAAGTCACAAGGGCATTCCCATGTCTGTAAATTACAGTTCTATTAAAGAGCCTGAGCCTCTCTCCCTCCTGTGTCTTCTGGATGGGTCTCAGTAATGTATTTTTGGTCTTGGCAACCTAGTGTCCACGGGAGAGGGATGAACTGATATACTATACTATACTGTACTGGTTCGTTAATAAAACTCCAGACTCACAGCTCTGATTTTCAACAAAATCCCCAAAGTTAGCAAATCCATGTAGAGCTCCCAAAGCCTAATTCCAAATCTAGAGGCGACAACTTTAATTATGCCCCTTGTTGATTCAACTGTTGATCAGTTTCTAATAATCTTTCTAGTTGCTGACGTGCATCCCAATGGCAGAGTGTGCGGTAATTGATGAATAATGTGTGGGGAGGGGCAGAGAGGGTCCTGGCCGTCATTGGAGTGTATTTAATCAGGTCATCAGATCACCCCATAGTGGGCGCTGACATCTATCTACTCTGATGATTTGATATTTGATTACAGCAGGATAATAGTGTTATACATCAGCCACTCCAATTAGGACAGGAGGAAAGATTAGCAGAGGTATGAAGATGATGGGAAAGGTGATGGACTGACTGCTGCTGAGGAGCACCTGCCTCTCATCTTAATGAAATCGACAGTGCTGGGAAAGTCTATCTTCCTAAAAGTGATGAACAGCTGGCCTTTAGGGAAGACTTTTTAATTGTGAATGGAGACCTATAGGAGCGTGGCCAGACCTACAGTATATGAGTGAGGCCAGGGCTAGTTTGAAATGTTTTGATTTGTTGGCTTCATTAGTCGTGTTTCAATCGAGCTGTAGTGGAGCAGGTTGAGAGCTTCAAGTTCCTCGGTGTCCACATCAACAACAAACTAGAATGATCCAAACACACCAAGACAGTCGTGAAAAGTGCACAACAAAGCCTATTCCCCTTCAGGAAACTAAAAAGATTTGGCATGGGTCCTGAGATCCTCAAAAGGTTTTACAGCTGCAACATCGAGAGCATCCTGACTGGTTGCATCACTGCCTGGTACGGCATTTGCTCGGCCTCTGACCGCAAGGCACTACAGATGGTATTGTGTACGGCCCAGTACATCACTGTGGCTAAGCTGCCTGCCATCCAAGACCTCTATACCAGGCGGTGTCAGAGGAAGGCCCAAAAAATTGTCAAAGACCCCAGCCAACCCAGTCATAGACTGTTCTCTCTACTACCGCATGGCAAGCGGTACCGGAGTGCCAAGTCTAGGACAAAAAGGCTTCTCAACAGTTTTTACCCCCAAGCCATAAGACTCCTGAACAGGTAACCAAATGGCTACCTGGACTATTTGCATTGTGTGCTCCCCCTCCCCCAACCCCTCTTTTTACGCTGCTGCTACTCTCTGTTTATCTTATATGCATAGTCACTTTAACTATACATTCATGTATGTACTACCTCAATTGGGCCGACCAACCAGTGCTCCCGCACATTGTCTAACCGGGCTATCTGCATTGCGTCCCACCCACCACCCGCCAACCTCTCTTTCACGCTACTACTACTCTCTGTTCATCATATATGCATAGTCACTTTAACCATATCTATATGTACATACTACTTCAATCAGCCTGACTAACCGGTGTCTATATGTATATAGCCTCCCTACTTTTATTGCCTCGCTACTGTATATAGCCTCACTACTGTATATAGCCTCGCTACTGTATATAGCCTCACTACTGTATATAGCCTCACTACTGTATATAGCCTGTCTTTTTACTGTTGTTTTATTTCTTTACTTACCTATTGTTCACATAACACCTTTTTTGAACTGTTGGTTAGAGCCTGTAAGTAAGCATTTCACTGTAAGGTCTACACCTGTTGTATTCAGCGCACGTGACAAATAAACTTTGATTTGATTTGAAAATAAACGTCTCGCTTGCTGATATCGAGGGAATTCTGTGTTCGAGTTAACAACAGCAAACTAATCTGGATGCATGGATACAGTATCAGTCTCTGATTGGAGGGATTCTTCTCCAATGTTATCTGTGCTAACAGACATTCCACAGCCAAATCTGACCTGGCAGGATAAGGATTATTTTGGTCCAAGAACTGGTATTTGGCTGAGGAAACTGCATCTCCCACAATGCAGGGGGCGCTGGGTGATGGATGCTGAACGGAGAGTAGCGGAGCGGCTGGAGAGGGCTGCCTGCGTGCAGGGCAGATGGGTGCTCACACAGCTCCTCCTGGTGTCCCTCTCTCCTCGTCTGCTGTTCCCGTCTCCAGAGCCATGGGGGTGGGGTGGGGGCGAGAGGGGGGAACATTTGGAGATTTTGTGTTCTTGGAACCTGTTGTGAGTTTTCACAGCGAGAGACTGTATCTGTGAATGTGTCCCATTCTGCCCAGTCTGTTGGCCAGACCTTCCTTTTGTTGTCATCTAGCCTGCTGTGTTCTAGAGGGCCTTTTGGATCCTCTCTCTGATGGCTCTAAATCACAATAACACCATGACATCTCCTATGTGTCTATGGGAGTTTTAGACTTCAGCTGAGTGTTTTTTCCTGTCTCTCTCTGTCTCTCTGCTCAATCCCCCACTGTGTCTCTCCTGTGTTGTAGCTGACCTACCTGCCTCCTCCGTGGGGAGAGTGTGAGTCCAAGGCCCTAGACTCTGGCTTCTTCCAGGTCTATAGTGTGACAGCTTGCAGGATTGACTGTGAGACACGCTACATCGTGGAAAACTGTAACTGCAGGATGGTGCACATGCCCGGTAAGAGCACACACTTTCTTTCCCCTTTTCACACCAAACAAAACATGTGGATAGAGTCTGTAATATAGAATTGTCTGGGCCATGGGCAAAACAAAAACAATTGTTTGGGCTATGGGCCATGTTTTTCCATCAAGGACTATTTGAAGACATAGAACAAGGTGAGGAAAGTTTGATAAAGGACTTACGGTAGTTGTTGTGGTTGATAAAGTCATCTAAAGTCTGTGGTGGGTTTGAAAAGGTCAAAGAGCTGTAAGGTGTAAGGTCAAGATTTGTGTTGGTGTATTATAAAGCTTTCTGCTCCAAGGCTTGTCTATCACCTTGCTCCACACAAAGCTCTATTTCTCTCTCACACTCTCTTTAGGTGTGATAGATTTTTGCATGTTGCGAGTCTCCTTGACTGCTTCCACAGTAGGGTTGCAAAGGGAGGGTATGTTACTGGAAACGTTCACAGTTGACCATTAAACTATCAGAATTTTGGTGTCTTTCAAGGATTTTGTGTAATCTATCATAAATGATCTACTGGCCCTTTTGGGGACTCCAGATTATCCCAGGTGTTATCTATGGCCCTCTGTGTCACATGCAGAATATATGACATCAATAATAATATGATTTTCAAATATCAACAAAAACAAAATAAATATGACAAAGCTGTAAAACAATATCATAAATATAAACCATCAATTTAGGGAATACCATTGGTGTTTAATATGAGAGTTTCATCATAATATCCTTTATCATTTTTTTACACACTAATTTAATTTACTATGTAAAATACAATATGTATTTGTTGTCAATGTTTTGGTGTCAAATTGGTGGCAGAGTTAATTGAAAATAATGCTTAGATGTTTAGATGCTTTTTTTATGAATTAGGCTATTTTCTCTTGACCCATATGGTCTAGCTACTAGAAACTCATGGACAATATGGACACAGATTTATGTTATTCAACTATAAATGACCAAAGTTACGATAGATTGCCATAGATTTTCTGTTAATTACCCCAAATTACTGAAGACTCCGGTAACTTTAGTAAATCACTGATAGCTTTGTAACCATATTCCACAGAAATCTGAGCTGTTTACAGTTTGTTTTTCTCAAACTCGTAAGTCATTCATTTCATAAATATATCTAGCAGAAAAGCAGAATCTGAACTTTCCTCCCCTTCCTTCTGTGCTCCTGCTGTCCTTCTAGGTGATTCACCATTCTGTACCCCTGAACAGTACAAAGACTGTGCAGAGCCTGCCCTTGGTAAGTCCACAATATGAATGCACACAAACACACCTATAAGCCTGTTATTATGAGTAAGTACATTACATGTTTAAGATGCTATCCAGCACTGTCAACACTTTGTTCAACATTTTTATGAGCCATAAAATATACGTTCTCCCTACTTCCACTCACGCTATAACCAGCACTGCACCTGCAATAGATGAGTGTAGCAAAGTGTTCCGATAAACTTGCCTTGTTATTATTAGCGGCTTGTGTCTTTTTTAATATCTGGGAATATTTCACTTTCTCTGGTCATAGGAGTAACAACATGAATTGGTGCATGAGGCAGAAATAATGCCGTGTGAATTGAGTTTTTCCATCAGCTGAGGGAGGGAGAGCGGAGGGATGGTATTGTTGAGTTGAATGAGAGGCAGCCTCACCACTGCTCCCTCTCTCCCCTCAGACTGACTATCAGATGCTGGCCATCAGTCCAGTAAAAACACATATATATATTATACTCACTCAGCTGTGCCTCAAAAGTAATCCAACAAATTATCCTGTACCAGTGTGATCATATACCATTTAAAAATATATATCATTTCAAAATTGGCAGGGCAATTCAAGCATAGCCAATATGCAGTGATCATGTATTGGGCCTATAGCCTACAGCACAAACCACATTGCTACAGCACAGTTTTAATTGGTTAATGTTGCATGGGCTTAAGTTTTTTAAGTCTGTCACATTCTGACCTTAGTTCCTTTGTTATGTCTTTGTTTTAGTTTGGTCAGGGCGTGAGTTGGGGTGGGTAGTCTATGTTCTTTTTTCTATGTTGTGTTTATGCATTTGGCCTGGTATGGTTCAATCAGAGGCAGGTGTCGTTTGTTGTCTCTGATTGAGAAATACTTAGGTAGCCTTTTGCCACCTGTGTTTTTTGGGTGATTATTTTCTGTCTAGTGTTTTCTACACCTTTCAGGACTGTTTCGGTTTTCATTTATTTCACGTTGTTATTTTGTATTTTGTTGTTCAGTTAATAAACATCATGAACATATACCACGCTGCGCATTGGTCTGACATTTCATACTCCTCGTCAGAGGAGGACGAAGAATTCCGTTACAGAATCACCCACCAACCAAGGACCAAGCAGCGGCAGCAGCAATCTCTGGACTCTTGGACATGGGAGGAGATTTTGGACGGAAAGGGACCCTGGGCACAGGCTGGGGAATATCGCCGCCCCAAGGCAGAGCTGGAGGCAGCGAAAGCTGAGCGGCTGCATTATGAGGAGGCAGCACGGCAGCGCGACAGGCACGAGAGGCAGCCGGGGGCACACGGGGAGTGGAGCAGAGTCAGGTAGGAGACCTGAGCCCACTCCTCTTGCTTACCGAAAGAAGTGCAGTACTGGTCAGGCACCGTGTTATGCGGTCAAGCGCACGGTGTCGCCAGTACGAGCCCACAGCCCGGTGGGCTATAGGCCAGCCCCCTGCAAGTGCCATGCGAGAGTGGGCATCCAGCCAGGGCGTGTTGTGCCAGCCCAGCGTGTCTGGTCTCCAGTACGCCGTTTCGGCCCAGGTTATCCTGCGCCGGCGCTGCGTGCTGTGTCTCCAGGGTGCTGGGAGGGTGCAGTGCGTCCTATGCCTGCGCACCGCCCGTGCCAGGCGAATGTGGGTATTAAGCCTAAGGGAGAGGTGCGAGTGGTATGCACCAGATCTCCAGTGCTCACCCACAGCCCAGTTCAACCTGTGCCTGCACTCTGGAGGGTCCGGGCTAAAGGGTTCATCCAGCCTGCAGAAGTGGTGCCAAGGCTGCGCACCAGGGCTCCAGTGCTCCCCCACAGCCCGGTCCATCCGGTGCCTCCTCCACACACCAGGCCTCCTGTAGGTCTCCCCAACCTGGTGGGTCCTGTGGCAGCCCCACGCACCAGGCTGTCTCTCCTTCTCCTCCCTCCAGGTCCGCCCGTCTGTCCTGAGCTGCTGAGCCGCCCTTCTGTCCTGAGCTGCCAGAGCCGCCCGTCAGTCAGGAGCTGCCAGAGCCGGCCGTCAGCCAGAAACTGCCAGAGCTGTCCATCAGCCAGGAGCTGCCGGAATCGCCCGTCACTCCGGTGCTGCCGGAATCTCCTGTCCATTCAGGACCCTCCCCAGTCCGAGGTCGGCGGTGAGGGTCGCCGCTCGAAAGAGGCCACGGAGGCGGTTGAGGAGGCGGACAAAGACTATGGTGGAGTGGGGTCCACATCCCGTGCCAGAGCCGCCACCGCGGACAGACACCCACTCAGACCCTCCCCTATAGGTTCAGGTTTTGCGGCCGGAGTCCGCACCTTTGGGGGGGGGGGGGGGGGTACTGTCACATTCTGACCTTAGTTTCTTTGTTATGTCTTTGTTTTAGTATGGTCAGGGCGTGAGTTGGGTGGGTTGTCTGTGTTCCGTTTTCTATGTTGTGTTTTGTGTTTGGCCTGGTATGGTTCTCAATCAGAGGCAGGTGTCGTTAGTTGTCTCTAATTGAGAATCATACTTAGGTAGCCTTTTCCCACTTGTGTTTCGTGGGTGTTTATTTTCCGTGTCAGTGTTTGTTTCCACACGGAACTGTTTCGGTTTCATGTTGTCGTTTATTGTTTTGTTCAGTGTTCTTATTATAAACCAAGATGAACACTTACCACGCTGTGTATTGGTCCGATCCTTGCTACTCCTCCTCAGAAGAGGAAGGGGAAAGCCGTTACACAAATATTCTGCTTAAAAAGATCTTGCGCCGCTACCCTCCTCATTCCTCATTCTTAGAGGAAGTCAGAGAAAGATACAGTGGAACCCGAATTTATCCTCTGGGTGCGTGGAAAAAATATCCTGCTGCATGAAGGCTACCCTTACAGACAGGAACGACAGACGGCAAATAAGTGCTTTTGGAAGTGCACCGAATATCATACTTTTGAAATGCCGACGTCGCATAACCCTGAATGATGAGGTTACAGTATCTGGATACCTGGTTCTTTCAGCGATACCTGGTTCTTTCAGGCAACATGGGTTGGGGAGAATGTCGGACTCATTGGAAGAAAGCCAATGTTTCCCATATGTATGGCTTGTTAACATAATAATGGCTTTATTATTAGTTTTCTTACTATTGATGGCATCATGCCCAAGGCCAATAAAATGAAATGAGAAGGGAGCAGCAACATGCTGGCATTCCACCGCCATGCCAAAGACCCTGCTACCACAAGCAACAGAAGGATCTGAAGTCGCTGGTTGAGAAGTAGCCAACACCACGACTCAACTGATGGAGTCTTACCCGAAGAGCGTTGCCTACACTTTCAAGTAGCAGTTGTGAATACTCCAAAATCCATCTGAGAGAAATGAGCACCTAGTCTACTTGGACACTTCTTCAAGTTCAACCCTTTCAATGACTCCAAAATCCTTATGAGACCAGAACACTAAGCACACTCTTGGATGATTTGTTTGTTTTTATGGCGCTTCATTGTCATGTAGCCTACTAATATTTTAGGCCTACTTATTTTTGCCCCATCATTTTTTGTATTTGCTAAGCTTTTTTGTTGATAAATAAATGTTTTATAGTAAATAGTTGGTGTTAGTGGATGGTGTAAAAACGAGAGAAAACCAAAAGCCATGATTTAAAATGAAAATAGATTGTAGGAACTAGATATAGGTCTATATATAGTATAGGCTGTTTTTAGCCTTCAGCCTCTAATATAACCATATGAATGAATTGATATCCACTCAGTGGTCAGTTTTTTAGGTACATCCATCTAGTACCGGGTCGGACCCACCTTTACCTCCGGAACAGACTGAATTCTTTGGGGAATTGAACCATTGCTCAATTGGTATCAAGGGACCTAACGTGTGCCAGGAAAACATTCCCCATACCTTTACACCAACGCCACCAGCCAGTACCCTTGACACCACGTGACTCACTGTCTGGAGGATGGTGCACCTAACAAACAATATTCTACCCAAATGAACACATTTATTTTAGGCTATAACTGAACCAATTTCTGTAGGCAATATTGCCAATACAACAGGGATCATCAACTAGATTCAGCTGCAGGCTGATTTTTTTTCTTGAGCGGATGGTTTGGGGGCCGGAACATAATTACAAATCATTTGTAGATTGCAAATTGACCACAAGAAGCCCAAACAAATATGTTTGACTTAAACATTTCAAACCTTGCCTACATTTGAATACGATGTGTCTCTTTATTACGCATGGGAATACTTAGGAAAATATTTCTTAAATTAAAATCTCTTGGAGCTGATTTCCTGGTGTTTTTACAGTCTTTGATGTCAACAATGAAAATGCATTTAAAAAATTGGGGGGACAAATTTGACCCATGGACCACCAGTTGGGGAACCCTGCTGTACAATATTCTGCCCATATGAACAAATACAATAGCCATACATGATTTCATGAAAAGCAGTAAACATACAAATTTAATAACAGCCTCATGAACAGAATCAGGCATTAGTTAACATACACAACTTTGTTTCACATTCTTTAATAAAAGACTCATAAACACAATCACACAACAGGCTAGAGTGCAGGCTGTACAGTGCACTTCACAGCTTCCCCAGGAAACTCGTAGTCTCAAGTGGACAAAAGAGTAGTGTTCGTGGTAAAACATTATGCTTTGCTGCAGTGCTTCGTATTAATAGAATACTTACTGGGAGTGCAACACCTCCCTCCTCCTCTCTCTCACTCATCCTCTTGCTGTTGCTGTTTGGTTGATTCGGGATAAATGATTTAACATCATAGCATTCCTGTTTCTCCATGGGCTAGGGGACATAAAGATAGCATGAAGGAAAGGCATAGGTACATTGTGTCAACACAAGTGTCTTATCATTTCCCAAAAGATTTGACACATTTTGTATTATTGATCATTCATAGAGAATACAGAGGTTCTCTCGTTTTGCTGGTTGACCCTGGTATTTAGGATTTGCTCAGCTGTTTTTTTCCCTCTAGAAAAGCCAGGTCTAGAAGCCTCCCTCGGTTCATTTTACTTTCATACTGTACTGTATAGATTACAAATAAGGAATCTGTGTTTATCTGTGTGTGTTGAGAGGAGGGGGAGCTGTATGCATTCACATACAGAAGAATCATTCACATACAGTAGGATCATTCACATACAGTAGGATCACTCACATACAGTAGGATAATTCACATACAGTAGGATCTCATTTTGTGCCTAAGCCCATCTATATTGAACTGTTATTTTCTGTAAAACTGGGATATTGACTTTTTATTCTCACTTTCTCCTTCGTCTCATTTTTTATTAAGCTGTTTTTATATAATAATTTATACCTTTACTTTTACCACAGACTCATACTTTACTGAAGGGATAAATGAAAATCAGATGAGACAGGACCTTGTTTATTCCTCTAAATGAACTTTATTGAAAAGTGTTTATGTGTTTTGTGTAGTAGCGGTGTGTAATTCCCCTGCTGATATCATTAACGGGAGGCATTCTCTCATTCTGTTACCTACCGGGCAACAAACACACACAAACACTGGCAATTATTACGCTTTGGCCCTGGCTCGTCCATTGTAATTAGGCAATGTGTCTCAAATAAAGAGGATATGAAGCCAAGGTATGCTATACTGGGACTGTGGAGAGTTAGAGCTAGAGTACCCTCTTGTGCTTGGTCCAGCCTGGCCAGCTCCCTCCCGCTCCCTCCCTCTCGCTCCTCCTGAATTGGTTTTATTTGAAATGCCTGTGCTTATTCCATCCAAACACACAGACCCAATAATTCTATGCAAATCAGTTCCTAGTTAGACTGTGAACCAATTTGATATACCCACTGCACCGTTTTCACTTAGTAAAGTTTGAAGTTGTTCTTTTTTTAAACCAATGTGTCAGTCAGGAAGTTTGGGAGACAGAAACAGTGTGGCTGCTGTTTTAATGGAAGACAGCTGCATCTGTTCTCACTGGAGGGTCCTGTGACTAGATCACAGAGGAACACAGAAATCTTCTCTGTGCCTAATTATACACACTGAGGAAAACACCGACATTTGTTGTCCTGTGAAATGTCGACTTGGACAGCATTGCCCACAGTAACGTGATCATACAATCACATTACTAGCGTAATCGTTTTAGAAATGCGGTCTCAATGCAGGATGAATGACAGAAGATCCTCTCATCTCACATAATGGTTTTAAACCAAACATACAATAAAAAGGATTAGCTCGTCTCCGGGTTGAACAACTGCTTAAATATAACATTCTGTTCACAGCCAAAGACAGCGTAATGGAGAGTGTTAAGTCATTAAAAACACTGTTTCTTAATAAGCTTGGAAATATGAAATAAAGCAGATGATTTGGATAGAATAATTGTTTTTGACAGAGATGAGACGGTGGATAGAGAGAGAGAAATAGAGAGAGAAAGACGATAGAGGGAAAGAGAGCGAAGGAAATAGAGAGAGAGGTAGGGAAGAAGAGGAAAGAGAGTTAGATTGTGATGTGGCGAGAGAGAGAAATAGAAAGAGGGAGGGAGTGTATAAATCAGGGTTGTGAATGCACACTGCTACCCGGATCCAATAACCCCTTATTTGAATGAGAATGAAAAGCGACTGAGGTGCCATATTGAATTTCCTGTCGCAATTACGTGACCACTTGGCCCTGAAGGCTATTAGTAATCCAAGGGAGACTCCGCCCTGCCCAGGGCGAGCTGGGGAGACTGCCATACTATTGTCATAGTGAAAGATTAGGGTTGGGAGATGAGATTTGATATTTTTATGCTTTAACGGAACCTAGCAGCAGGCTAGAATGTGTTGAGAATGTGAGTGAGACTGGTTATTGTCAGAGGAAATTGATAGGACCAGACAGATTAGACCAGTATTTTTATACTTCCAGGAATGGATAGAAATGTCTGGAAAATTCATAAAACATCCTGTGTATTTCATGAGGGCATTTACAGTGTCCACAGTTGTTGAGTGTAGTAATTCATTTACAATCGGTAGAAACTATGAGAATAGAAAGGTTCAGAGGTTTTGTGAAGCATCACAGCACCGTTGAAAAAATATATGGCAAATGGAAATCCAATATAGATGGTGTGAAGAGATAGATGGGAGGGATTTAATGGAGCTGAAGGGTGGGACTAATAACAACAAGATAACAAATGTAAAATATGCTGTGTCTGTAAAATGTATATAGGTTCAGAACTTTTGTGAAACAGCACAGTTAAAAATATATGGCACATAAGAAATCAAACTGGATGAACATTAGAAATGGATCAAATCAAATCAAATTTGTATTAGTCACATGCGCTGAATACAACAACAGTGAAATGCTTACTTACGATCCACAACTAACAATGCAGTTCATTATTTTTTTTAGATATAAAAAATATATTAAAAAATGTATATTTTTGTAATAAAAAATATGAATAAGAGTAAGAAATAAGTGTAACAAGTAATTAAAGAGCAGCAGTAGTGAGAATATATACAGGGGCATACCGGTACAGAGTCAATGTGCGGGGGCACCAGTTAGTCGAGGTAATATGTACATGTAGGTAGAGTTATTAACCTCTTGGAACCCCCCCCCCTCCCCCCGATCCAGGATAATTGTCATCAACTACGCTGAATTGCATAGCGCAACGATCAAAAAATCTTACTAGAAAATATTCATATTCATGAAATCACAAGTGAAATATAGCGAAACACAGCTTAGCCTTTTGTTAATCACCCTGTCGTCTCAGATTTTGAAGTTATGCTTTACACCGAAAACAATACAAGCGTTTGTGTAAGTTTATCGATATACTAACAAAACATTATGTACACCTAGCGGCAGGTAACTTGGTCACGAAAATCAGAAAAGCAATCAAATGAATCATTTACCTTTGATGAGCTTCGGATGTTTTCACTCACGAGACTCCCAGTTAGACAGCAAATGTTCCTTTTGTTCCATAAAGATATTTTTTATATCCAAATACCTCCGTTAGTTTGATGCGTTATGCCTAGGAATCCACCGGAAATAGCAGTCATGACAACGCAGACAAAAATTCCAAATGATATCCATAATATTGACAGAAACATGGCAAACGTTTTTTATAATCAATCCTCAAGGTATTTTTCAAATATCTATTTGATAATATATCAACCGGGACAGTTGTCTTTTCACTAGGACCAGGAGGAGAAATGGCTAACTCTCTGTTTGGCGCAAAAATCACAGAGAGCCAACAACTGACCACTTACGCAATGTGGACGTTTACGCTCATTCTTCAAAATAAAGGCCTGAAACTACGTCTAAAGGCTGTAGGCACCTTAGGGAAGCCACAGAAAAAGGAATCTGGTTGATATCCCTTTCAATGGGCAATAGGGATGCATAGAAAGACAGGGGTTTCAAAATAAGAGTCACTTCCTGATTGGATTTTTCTCAGGATTTCGCCTGCAATATATATTTTTTTACCTTTATTTAACCAGGCAAGTCAGTTAAGAACAAATTCTTATTTTCAATGACGGCCTAGGCACAGCGGGTTAACTGCCTTGTCTGTTATACTCACAGACAATATTTTTACAGTTTTGGAAACTTTAGAGTGTTTTCTATCCTAAGCTGTCAATTATATGCATATTCTAGCATCTGGCCCTGGCAGTTTACTTTGGGAATGTTATTTTTCCAAAAATAAAAATAGTGCCCCCTAGCTTCAAGAGGTTTTAAAGTGACTTTGCATAGATGATAACAACAGAGAGTAGCAACGGTGTAAATTGTCTGGGGAGCCACTTGATTAGATGTTCAGGAGTCTTATGGCTTGTGGGTAGAAGCTGTTTAGAAGCCTCTTGGATCTAGACTTGGTGCTCCTGTACCGCTTGCCATGAGGTAGCAGAGAGAACAGTCTATGACAAGGGTGGCTGGAATCTTCTTCTGGCACCGCCTGGTATAGAGGTCCTGGATGGCTGGACCCTACGCACTACCCTCTGTAGTGCCTTGCAGTCGGAGGCCGGGCAGTTGCCATATCAGGCAGTGATGCAACCAGTCAAGATGCTCTCGATGGTGCAGCTGTAGAACCTTTTAAGGATCTGAGGACCCATGCCAAATCTTTTCAATCTCCAGAGGTTTTGTCGTGCCCTCTTCACGACTGTCTTGGTGTGCTTGGACCATGTTAGTTTGTTGGTGATGTGGACACCAAGGAACTTGAAGCTTTCAACCTGCTCCACTACAGCCCCGTCAATGAGAATGGTGGCATGCCTGGTCCTCTTTTTTCTGTAGTCCACAATTATCTCCTTTGTCTTGATCACGTTGAGGGAGATGTTGTTGTCCTGGCCCCACACGGCCAGGTCTCTGACCTCCTAGGTCTCGTCGTTGTCGGTGATCAGGCCTACAACTGTTGTGTCATCTGCAAACTTAATGATGGTGTTGGAGTCTTGCCTCGCCGTGCAGTCATGAGTGAACAGGGAGTACAGAAGGGGGCTGAGCACACGACCCTGAGGGGTCCCTGTGTTGAGGATCAGCGTGGTGGATGTGTTGTTACCTACCCTTACCACCTGGTGGCGGCGAGCCAGGAAGTCCAGGATCCAGTTGCAGAGGGAGGTGTTTAGTCCCAGGGTCCTTAGCTTAGTGATGATCTTTGAGGGCACTATGGTGTTGAACCCTGAGCTGTAGTCAATGAATATAATTCTCACATAGGTGTTCCTTTTGTCCAGGTGAGAACCGGAAGTTTGGAGTGCAATTGAGATTGCATCATCTGTGGATCTGTTAGGGCAGTATACAAATTGGAGTGGGTCTAGGGTTTCTGGGATAATGGTGTTGATGTAAGCCATGACCAGCCTTTCAAAGCACTTCATGGCTACAGACGTGAGTGCTACGGGTTGGTAGTCATTTAAGCAGGTTACCTTAGTGTTCTTGGGCACAGGGACTATGGTGATCTGCTTGAAACATGTTGGTATTACAGACTCGGTCAGGGAGAGGTTGAAAATGTCAGTGAAGATTCTTGCCAGTTGGTCAGCGCATGCTTGCAACACACGTCCTGGTAATCCGTCTGGCCCTGCAGCCTTGTGAATGTTGACTTTTTTAAGGTCTTACTCACATTGGCTGCAGAGAACATGATCACACAGTCTTCCAGAACAGCTGATGCTCTCATGCATGTTTTAGTGTCATTTGCCTCGAAGCAAGCATAGAAGTAGTTTAGCTCGTCTGGTAGGCTCGTGTCACTGGGCAGTTCTCGGCTGTGCTTCCCTTGGAGAGGTTGAGGGTAGAAGAAGGACAGGACTAAAAACAAACATAATATAACTATTGTAAAATAGATCTATAGGTCTATAGTGTGTATAAGCCAGAAGTAAAAGCCTAAGTGTTGTTGGTCGTTAATTTACTCAAATTAGGGGAGGTGTGGTGGGGTTAGCGGAAAATAATAAAGGAAATATATTTTTAAAGGTATATGTATGTATTTATGTGGGTGTGTGTGTATGTACAGTACCAGTTAAAAGTTTGTACACACCTACTCAATCAAGTGTTTGTCTTTATTTTTAATATATTCTACATTAGAGAATAATAGTTAAGTCATCAAAACTATGAAATAACACATATGGAATCATGTAGTAACCAAAAAGGTGTTTAACAAATCAAATATATTTTATATTTAAGATTCTTCAAAGTAGCCACCCTTTGCCTTAATGACAGCTTTGCACACTCTTGGCATTCTCTCATCCAGCTTCATGAGGAATGCTTTTCCAACAATCTTGAAGGAGTTCCCACATATGCTGAGCACTTGTTGGAAGCTTTTCCTTCACTCTGTGGTCCAACTCATCCCAAAACATCTCAATTGGGTTGAGGCCAGGTCATCTGATGTAGCGCTATCATTTGTTTTCAACAGGACAATGACCCCAAACACACCTCCAGGCTGTGTAAAGGGCAATGTGACCCTTATAAGGAGAGTGTCCTTAAAAGGGTCAAATTGCCCTTACACAGCCTGGAGGTGTGTTTGGGGTCATTGTCCTGTTGAAACCAAATGATAGTCCCACTAAGCGCAAATGGAAAAGCATTCCAGGTGAAGGTGTTTAAAAGAATGCCAAGAGTGTGCAAAGCTGTCATCAAGGGTGGCTACTTTGAAGAATCTAATATATAAAATCATATTTTCACTTGTTTAACACTTTTTTGGTTTATACGTGATTCCATATGTGTTATTTCATTGTTTTGCTGTCTTCACTATTATTCTACAATGTAAAAAATAAAGAAAAACCTTTGAATGAGTAGGTGTGTCCAAACTTTTGACTGGTACTGTACACATTTACAAAAATTATATATGATTGGAAATTATAAATACAATTATATTGATGGAAGCTACAATCTATCTGCAATATTAAATCTACCCCATAAAAAAAATATCAGTAGCAATTAGACTAACCACCCTTCAGTATGTACAAAAAGATCATCCTGGAGGCAGAAGGATCAACATTTATTTTCTCCCATCATTATGTCTTTAGTACACTGTCCCAGGTAAAACATGTATACTGTTAAATAGACAATGACATTTCTGCTAAGTGCATCAAGACGTACGGCCATTCTGAAGTATATACTGTAGGGAATGCTGTTGAGATGGGTGTGTGTTTGTGTGTGTACCCTCAGTTGCCCTCAAACTAAGGTCAACTCTCCCTCTCCTCTCTCTCCCCATCCTCACCCATTACCTCTCTTCCATCCATCCTTTCATCCTCTCCTTCATGTCTCCCTGTCTTCTCTACTGTAGCCAAGTTGTCAATGCTGGAGAGTAGCAACTGCATCTGTAGGACACCATGCAACATGACACGCTACAACAAGGAGCTGTCCATGGTCAAGATCCCCAGTAAGACCTCAGCACGCTACCTGGAAAAGAAGTTCAACCGCTCTGAGAAATACATCACGTAAGTACCTGCCTATAGGAGGCTCCAGAGGAACAGATGAATGCATTAGAAGGAAAAATGTCATATACATCAGGCTACAGTATCACATGTATTATATGTAGTAATAGTAAGGAGGGTGTGGGTGGAAAGTGAAGATATTACACTGAGATGTCTTTGACGCTCAGACTCATGGGAAAGAGAACTGGAAGCCTGGTATTGAAGAGATCCATCACGTTATCATATAATGGGATTTTGATGATAATAACAGTAGGCATTCTCTAGTGGATGCAGTCATCAGTTGAGATGATACTCTACTAATGACATTGTATGGGACATGTGGTTCAGTGTGAAAGAATAAGTACCCTTACTTATGGCAATTGATAATGAAACTATTGATATAGCAGGTATAGTATGCCCTGTATGTCTATTTCCCCATTGACAGAAAGATTAACACACTTTGAAAAGACTGATGGTTAATAAAATGTTCAAAAAATACAATAAAAAAACAGATGTGTTTAGACTGATGACCTGAAGAATGACTGATGACTTACCAGTTCATTGATTGATAGTTAAATAGGATGACAATATCAAGATAAATGTGTTGTCTTCTCTTTAACATGATTGAAGTGTTATCTGATCTTATCGATGTCTCTCTTTCAGGGATAACATCCTAGTCCTGGATGTGTTCTTTGAGGCCTTGAACTATGAGACCATTGAGCAGAAGAAAGCCTACGAAGTGGCAGGCTTACTGGGTATAGTCAACTCTCTAGCTATTATCTACCTATCTTCTTCCCCTCTCTCACGCGCACGCTCTGGCTCTCGCTCTCCATCTCCTCTCTCTCTCTCCATCTCCTCTCTCTCTCTCCATCTCCTCTCTCGTTCTCCATCTCCTCTCTCTCTCCATCTCCTCTCTCTCTCCATCTCCTCTCTCTCTCCATCTCCTCTCTCGCTCTCCATCTCCTCTCTCTCCATCTCCTCTCTCTCTCCATCTCCTCTCTCGCTCTCCATCTCCTCTCTCTCTCTCCATCTCCTCTTTCGCTCTCCATCTCCTCTCTCTCTCCATCTCCTCTCTCTCTCAATCTCCTCTCTCGCTCTCCATCTCCTCTCTCTCTCTCCATCTCCTCTCTCGCTCTCCATCTCCTCTCTCTCCATCTCCATCTCCTCTCTCTCCCATCTCCTCTCTCTCTCTCCATCTCCTCTCTCTCTCTCCATCTCCTCTCTCTCTCTCCATCTCCTCTCTCTCTCTCCATCTCCTCTCTCTCTCCATCTCCTTTCTCTCTCTCCATCTCCTCTCTCTCTCCATCTCCTCTCTCTCTCTCCATCTCCTCTTTCGCTCTCCATCTCCTCTCTCTCTCCATCTCCTCTCTCTCTCTCCATCTCCTCTCTCTCCATCTCCTCTCTCTCTCCATCTCCCTCTCTCTCTCCATCTCCTCTCTCTCCATCTCCTCTCTCTCTCTCCATCTCCTCTCTCGCTCTCCATCTCCTCTCTCTCTCTCCATCTCCTCTCTCTCCCATCTCCTCTCTCTCTCTCTCTCCATCTCCTCTCTCTCTCCATCTCCTCTCTCTCTCTCCATCTCCTCTCTCTCTCCATCTCCTCTCTCTCTCCATCTCCTTTCTCTCTCCATCTCCTCTCTCTCTCCATCTCCTCTCTCTCTCTCCATCTCCTCTTTCGCTCTCCATCTCCTCTCTCTCTCCATCTCCTCTCTCTCTCATCTCCTCTCTCTCTCCATCTCCTCTCTCTCAATCTCCTTTCTCTCTCTCCATCTCCACTCTCTCTCTCCATCTCCTCTCTCTCCATCTCCTCTCTCTCTCCATCTCCACTCTCTCTCTCCATCTCCTCTCTCTCCATCTCCTCTCTCTCTCCATCTCCTCTCTCTCTCATCTCCTCTCTCTCTCCATCTCCTCTCTCTCTCTCCATCTCCTCTCTCTCTCTCCATCTCCTCTCTCTCTCCATCTCCTCTCTCTCTCCATCTCCTCTCTCTCTCCATCTCCACTCTCTCTCTCCATCTCCACTCTCTCTCTCCATCTCCTCTCTCTCTCCATCTCCTCTCTCTCTCTCCATCTCCTCTTTCGCTCTCCATCTCCTCTCTCTCTCTCCATCTCCTCTCTCTCTCCATCTCCTCTCTCTCCATCTCCTCTCTCTCCATCTCCTCTCTCTCTCCATCTCCTCTCTCTCTCCATCTCCTCTCTCTCTCCATCTCCTTTCTCTCTCTCTCCATCTCCACTCTCTCTCCATCTCCTCTCTCCATCTCCTCTCTCTCTCCATCTCCTCTCTCTCCATCTCCTCTCTCTCTCCATCTCCTCTCTCTCTCCATCTCCTCTCTCTCTCAATCTCCTTTCTCTCTCTCCATCTCCTCTCTCTCTCCATCTCCTCTCTCTCTCCATCTCCTCTCTCTCCATCTCCTCTCTCTCCATCTCCTCTCTCTCCATCTCCTCTCTCTCTCTCCATCTCCTCTCTCGCTCTCCATCTCCTCTCTCTCTCTCCATCTCCTCTCTCTCTCCATCTCCTCTCTCTCTCTCTCCATCTCCTCTCTCTCTCCATCTCCTCTCTCTCTCTCCATCTCCTCTCTCTCTCTCCATCTCCTCTCTCTCTCCATCTCCTTTCTCTCTCCATCTCCTCTCTCTCTCTCCATCTCCTCTCTCTCTCTCCATCTCCTCTTTCGCTCTCCATCTCCTCTCTCTCTCTCCATCTCCTCTCTCTCTCCATCTCCTCTCTCTCTCCATCTCCTCTCTCTCCATCTCCTCTCTCTCTCCATCTCCTCTCTCTCTCTCCCATCTCCTCTCTCTCTCAATCTCCTTTCTCTCTCTCCATCTCCACTCTCTCTCTCATCTCCTCTCTCTCTCCATCTCCTCTCTCTCCATCTCCTCTCTCTCTCATCTCCTCTCTCTCTCCCATCTCCTCTCTCTCTCCATCTCCTCTCTCTCTCTCCATCTCCTCTCTCTCTCCATCTCCTCTCTCTCTCTCCATCTCCTCTCTCTCTCCATCTCCTCTCTCTCTCCATCTCCACTCTCTCTCTCCATCTCCACTCTCTCTCTCCATCTCCTCTCTCTCTCCATCTCCTCTTTCGCTCTCCATCTCCTCTCTCTCTCTCCATCTCCTCTCTCTCTCCATCTCCTCTCTCTCCATCTCCTCTCTCTCCATCTCCTCTCTCTCTCCATCTCCTCTCTCTCTCCATCTCCTCTCTCTCTCAATCTCCTTTCTCTCTCTCCATCTCCACTCTCTCTCTCCATCTCCTCTCTCTCTCCATCTCCTCTCTCTCTCCATCTCCTCTCTCTCTCCATCTCCTCTCTCTCCATCTCCTCTCTCTCTCCATCTCCTCTCTCTCTCAATCTCCTTTCTCTCTCTCCATCTCCTCTCTCTCTCCATCTCCTCTCTCTCTCAATCTCCTTTCTCTCTC
>NC_088421.1:23745255-23777370 GCF_034236695.1 Oncorhynchus nerka | reverse complement strand
AAGTAAATAGGGGCCTCCCGAGTGGCGCAGCGGTCTGCGGCATCACTATAGCCTGGGGTTCGATCCCCAGAGTCCCATAGGGTGGCGTACAATTAGGTTAGGGGAGAGTTTGGCCAGAGGAGCTTCAGTTGGCTCATCGCACTCTAGCGACTCCTTGTTGTTGTCTGGCTGCCTACAGGCTAACTTGGGTTGTCAGCTGAACGGTGTTTCCTCCGATACATTGGTGCGGCTGGCTTCTGGGTTAAGCTTGACGGTGTTAAGAAGCACGGTTTGGCGCGTCATGTTTCGGAGGAGGGATGACTCGATCTTTGCCTCTTCCGAGCCCGTTGGGGAGTTGCAGCAATGAGACAAGATCGTAATTGGATCGCATTTGGATATGACAAAATTAAGAAGGAGGTGGGGGGGATCACGTGACCCTTGAACGAGATGGCCGCGTGAACTAAGAGCTCCGCACAAGTAGTTTCCAATTCCTAATCTTACCTCTACTTCAAGTTTAAACTTTAGCTTTAGTAAAAAAGTAATGGCGGCTACAAAAGGCGACACTACAGGTGACATTTTTACCCGGACTCGAGTATTAGCGATGGAAAAAGCCTCCAAGAATAAGCTAGCTTCAGAAAAAGCTAGCGTCATTAGCCAGGAGCAAGAGGACCCGTTCCTCCCCGAGGCTCAACGAATGCCAACCTCGCACTCTGTCGAAGACATCCTTTCTGAGTTGAGATCCCAACGTACAGAACTCAACATTAAATTAGATGCCATTAACTCTCAGCTCAGTGCGATAGGGGGCAAGGTGACAATCCTGGAAAATGCTTTGCCTGACATCAACAACAAGATAACCATAAACGCGGGGCGCCTGGACGAGGCAGAGGGGCGAATCCTATCCATGGAAAACTTATTGACAGATGCCATGGAAACAATAGCATATGCTAAAAAGAAAATAGAGCATCTGGAAGAGAAAACAGAGGACCTGGAAAACAGGGCGCGAAGGAATAATTGTGTTCTATTAAATCTGTGCGAAAAAGAAGAGGGAAACATGCCACTGATCCGCTACCTGCAAGACAAACTTCCCGAGTGGCTCCACCTGTCCACCGACAGGCCCATAGAACTCGAGAGAGCTCACCGAGCACTGAGGCCCCCACCAGCAGCCAGACAACCACCGCGCCCAATCACCATACGTTTCCTGAGATTCAACGACAAGGAACGAGTCCTACAGGCGGCGAAAATCAACACCATCACAGTGGGAAACACCAAACTCACTTTACACCAGGACCTGTCAGCTGGAATACGCCGAAAGCGCCAAGGGTTTGACGAGGTGAAGAAATACTCTATTGACCGAGGCAGCTTCAGGGGATTCAAATACCCAAACGAGCTCACCAAGGAGCCCTGCGACACTTCAAAACTCCCAAAGAGGCAAAACGTTTTTTGAAAGACAATCCTGGTCAATGAGAAACGGACCAATGACTAAATGCGATTAATGCTATTACTAAAGGAGGTAAGACAACATATAGCCGATATCCAAAGACCCACCCGCCCCGCAAAATGTCATCCAATCTATATTTATTTTCCTTTAGCTGAGAGGGATAGGCTCTATAGCCTAACCTAGGCCTACTAACATTTCAGCCTAATTTTATTTCCATCTTTTTGTTGCTATTATTACTTGTGGTTCCCTCTGTCCCTTGGGGGAGGTATATGTAAGCTGGGCTATTGATTTTATTTTCTCCCTCTTTTAATGTGGTCTGGACGGGGGCTACGTTGTAATTTACTCATTGCGGGGCGGAGAGGAGAGGGTGAGGCATTTCTTTGGTGGGGAGACGTTGTGCGTTGCTAACTGTTCCCGTTTTCTTTGTTTTTTTTCCGGAACACAGAATTGAGACTGAGGGGGGGGGGGGGGGGGTAATAGATCCAGCGGGATGTGTTGAGTTGTTTGGGAACTCGGCTGGGGTGTTCAGAGATTATTATTTTATGTACACCATTTATTTTCCTTTTATGTGAACGCAGCTGTAACTATTATCCACTTTTACCTAGAGATGACTTGCACTAAAGTTTGATTACTGTTCGATGACGATGACTAGTATCTTAAATCTATTGACATGGAACTGCCATGGTCTCGGTCATGCAGTAAAACGGAAAACGATACTATGTGCTCTAAAAAAGGAAAAAGCAGACATCGCGCTATTACAAGAGACACACCTCTGTGATGCTGAACATGCCAAACTCCGCAGAGCTTGGGTGGGACAGGTGTATTTCTCATCTTTCAAATCAAACAGTAGAGGTACAGCCATACTTATCCATAAGAATGTTCCATTCATAATTGACAAAAACATATCTGATCCGGAGGGGAGATTTATTTTGATAACTGGGTCACTATATGGTCAATCAATTACTATCTTAAATATATACGCACCTAACACAGATACTCCTGCTTTCATGTCAAAAATGATAACCCTGTTCAATGAGCATTGTGTTTCCTTTGGTGTGGTGGCCGGAGATTTTAATTGTACCCTTAACCCAACCCAGGACAAATCATCTCAAGTCCCCACCACAAATCCTAGATCTGCAAAGATGTTGAACTCTCTTACTAAAGAGATGGGACTGATAGATATCTGGAGAGAGACTAATAGCTCATCTATGGACTATACATACTACTCTAATGTCCATAACACCCCGCTCCTCCGCTCTCTCCACTGGCTTCCAGTTGAAGCTCGCATCCGCTACAAGACCATGGTGCTTGCCTATGGAGCTGTGAGGGGAACGGCACCTCAGTACCTCCAGGCTCTGATCAGGCCCTACACCCAAACAAGGGTACTGCGTTCATCCACCTCTGGCCTGCTCGCCTCCCTACCACTGAGGAAGTACAGTTCCCGCTCAGCCCAGTCAAAACTGTTCGCTGCTCTGGCCCCCCAATGGTGGAACAAACTCCCTCATGACGCCAGGACAGCGGAGTCGATCACCACCTTCTGGAGACACCTGAAACCCCACCTCTTTAAGGAATACCTAGGATAGGATAAAGTAATCCTTCTCACCCCCCCCCCCCTTAAAAGATTTAGATGCACTATTGTAAAGTGGCTGCTCCACTGGATGTCATAAGGTGAATGCACCAATTTGTAAGTCGCTCTGGATAAGAGCGTCTGCTAAATGACTTAAATGTAAATGTAATAACACCTACTCCCATATAGATTACATTTTTATCCCAAAGAGTTTCATAAATTCAGCCACGTGTACAATCGGACCCATAGCACTTTCAGATCACGCCTTTGTCCACCTCCGCTTTGACCTCTGCAAAAACATCCCGAGGTCAAAGAGCTGGAAATTCAACACCTCCATGCTATCAAATGAAGCGTTCCATACATTGGTAAGTACATGGATAGACAACTACACACAAGACAACAAAGAGTCTCCTGTTTCTCCGGCCACAATGTGGGACGCTGCTAAAGCCACACTAAGAGGTAATCTAATTGCATATGCTTCCTTTAAGAAAATAGCAATGGAAGCACACAGGCTAGATCTCGAGAGGGAGCTTGAATGCTGTGAAAAAGTACATAAACAATCCCCAGACAGCACCTCCTGGAGTCAATTTAAAGCAGCCAAAGCCAAACTGAATTTGGACTACACTCGGGAGATAAAAAAAATGTTTTCTTTACTAAACAGAAATACCATGAGTATAGCAATAGGCCTAGTAGATTGCTTGCTTACCAATTAAAAAAAGAGCAGTCAGAGCGTACAATCATGGCTATCCGAGAGGACAAGGTCACATATGACCCAAAAAATATCAATTGAACTTTTCATGATTTTTATTGCAAACTATATACCTCTGAGAGAAAACACACAGAGGCAGAACTCCACTCTTCCCTAGAGGGAATCTCGCTACCTAAACTATCAGAGACCGAACAAGAAGAACTCAACTCCCCCTTCACTCCTGAGGAGATCCTGGAGGCAATTACCTCAATGCCACCTAATAAGTTCCCAGGCCCAGATGGATTCCCCAGAGAGTTCTACAAAGCTTTTTGGCCCCAGCTCAGCCCTATCTTCATGCCAATGCTGGAGGATTTTTGCAAAAACTGAGTTCTCCCAGACTCAATGCACACAGCTCGCATTACAGTGTTGCTCAAAGAAGACAAGGACCCTCTATCCTGCTCGTCCTTCCGGCCCATAAGCTTGTTGGATTTCGACTACAAAACAATTACCAAATTGCTCGCCAAAAGACTAAACACTGTTCTTCCCAAAATAATAAAAGCGGACCAAACTGGATTTATTAGAGACAGATACTCTTCTGATAACATTCGCCGTCTTTTTGATATTATTGATCAAGTAAACGCACAGAAGACCCCTGTGCTGCTGGCTTCACTGGATGCTGAGAAGGTGCTTGACAGGATGGAGTGGAGATTTCTGTTTTCAGTCTTAGAAAAGTTCAATATGGGCCCAAATTTTATTAAATGGATCAAATCACTATACTCTCATCCAAATGTCATGGTGACTACTAACGGACTGAACTCTGGCAGATTCCCTCTGGAACGGGGCACAAGACAAGGGTGCTCGTTGTCCCCCCAGCTCTACTTGTTGGGGGCGGAGCCTCTGACAGAGTTGATAAGGAGCAATCCAAGTATTATGGGTGTTTCTGCAGGCGGCTTGCAGCACAAGATTTCGCTTTACACTGACGATGTCTTGCTCTACATATCCATCCCTGAGAAATCCATCCCATTTTAGACACAATTGTTCAGTATGGCAGGTTTTCAGGTTATAAGATCAATTTTAACAAATGCACTGTCTGCCCTCTCAATATTACACTCACCAGCTCTATGAAGACACTATGCCCATTCCAATAGAAGACACAGGGGTTTAATTACCTTGGAATCTTCATAACACCAGATCTGAATAGCCTTTTCAAGGAAAATTATCTTCCACTCCTGGATCGAATCAAGAACGAGGAAGAATTAATGTCATCCGTATGAATATCCTCCCTAGACTGAACTATTTATTTCAGATGCTCCCATGCTATCTCCCAGTTTCCTCTCCTCTTCATCTCAGTACTGGGCGTCCTCTCAGTACTGGGCATCCTCTCAGTACTGGGCATCCTCTCAGTACTGGGCTTCCCCTCAGTCCCGGGCTGCCCCTCAGTCCCGGGCTGCCCCTCAGTCCCGGGCTGCCCTTCTGTCCCGAGCTGCCCCTCAGTCCCGGGCTGCCCCTCTGTCCCGAGCTGCCCCTCTGTCCCGAGCTGCCCCTCTGTCCCGAGCTGCCCCTCGGTCCCGAGCTGCCCCTCTGTCCCGAGCTGCCCCTCAGTTATGTGGGGATCAGGGTGAGGACTATTAGGCCATGGTCGGCGGAGAAGGTGGATTATCCCAGGACGCGAAGGGGAGGAACTAGGACATTCATGGAGTGGGGTCCACGTCCCGAGCCAGAACCGCCACCATGGACAGACGCCCACCCGGACCCTCCCTATGCTCTTGAGGTGCGTCCCGGAGTCCGCACCTTAGGGGGGGGGGGGGGGTTCTGTCACGCCTTGGTCATTATATTTTGTGTTTTTGGTATATGTTTGGGTAAGCCAGGGTGTGACATGGGTTTATATGTTGTGTTTCGTATTGGGGTTTGTAGTAATTGGGATTGTGTTGATTAGGGGTGTGTCTAGTTAGGCTTGGCTGCCTGAGGCGATTCTCAATTGGAGTCAGCTGCTTATCGTTGTCTCTGATTGGGAACCGTATTTAGGTAGCCTGAGTTCGCGTTGTATTTTGTGGGTGTTTGTCCTGTCTCTGTGTTGTAGTCACCAGATAGGCTGTGATTAGTTTCACGTTCCGTTTGTTGTTTTGCTTTGTATGATATTGAGTTATTTCATGTACGTATTCTTTCATTAAAGTCATGAGTAACCTACACGCTGCATTTCGGTCCGACTCTCTTTCTACAAACGAAACGTCGTTACAACTCCTTTTTGAGACTCCATAGAATGAAAACAGACATGTCTCCTTACTGTACAAGATGTACCTCTGAAAATGGAACCTATATGCATGTATTTTGGAGCTGTAGAGAGATTGCCAGAAACTAGATGTACAGTTTGATATGACCCAGTGTATCTATCTTCTTAATGCCCAGCAGGACTTTGTTCTTGATCCAGACAGAGAACATTTGCTGATGACTATTACATACTTTGCTAAGAAATGTATTATTCTATTGTGAGCCTCTAATACCCCTCCTACATTTAAAATGTGGATTGACCAGATTGTTGACTTTCTCCCTCTTGAAAAGCTCACTTATGACCTCCGCAAGAGACAGCCCAAGTTTGATAGACTCTGGTCTCCACTACTCAACTATATTGCAAATTGGACAGAGTGAATGAAAAATGAATGAAAAATGAATAAAATGAATAAAATCTAAAGACTAATGATTTTCTTGTCGTCTCAGCGAAGGCTAGAAATAGCTAATAAGAACCTTGATAGTGCTGCTGCAAGCTTTATATATATGTTTATTTATTTATTGTTCTTTGTGTGTATGTACATGTATGTAGGATATGTATGTATGTATGTGTGTGTATGTGTGTGTATATATATATATATTTAAAAAATAACTATTATTTATTACTATTATTATTATTATTATTTTTATTTTTTTAAGCCCATCACATCTGTCAATGTGGAATGTGTTGTGTTGGTTGATTTGAAAAACAAGAAAACTTAATAAAACTTTAAATTGAAAAAGAAATTGGGAAGGAAAAAATGAATAATAGTAATAGGAATAGCACTAAGCACAGGCAAAATCCTAGAGGAAAACTTATGTAAATAAGATATTTCTGTATTTCATTTTCAATACATTTGCAAACATTTCTAAAAACATGTTTTCATTTTGTGATTATGGGGTATTGTGTGCAGATGGGTGTGATTAAAAAAAATATTTAATCCATTTTGAATTCAGTCTGTAACACAACAAAATGTGGAATAAGTCAAGGGGTATGCATACATTCTGAAGGCACTGTAAGTCTTCTTAATAGAGGGCTTTTCCATGACCAGCAGGGTTGGGTAGGCTACTTTCTAAATGCCATCCGTTACAGTTACTAGTTACCTGTCCAAAATTGTAATCAGTAACGTAACTTTTGAATTACCCAAACTCAATAACATAATCTGACAACATTCAGTTACTTTTACATTACTTTCTCCTTAAGAGGCATAAGAAGAAGACAAAAATGTATGTTACCAATTGAACGGCATCTATTGAAGGATAAATGCATGTTATAGTTTACATAGCTGGATGTTAACTTTTACTTTATGGGTTGGTTATGCAGGCTTCTTCTAACCCATCGCTTTCTACTGTATACAATAATATGATTCAATTATATCTTTACACTAAAAGCAAAGTCTATCAGAATTCCAGTCATTCCAATAAATGTTATACCCCTTGATCTTCAAGAATAGGACTTGGAAATATAGTAGTAGAGATTAGCCAAATTGTAACCCCAAAACTAAGGACTTATTAGCCATTCCTACTCTGTTGTTTATGATTTTGTTGTCATGAGGACTGATTGGGCTCATTGACTCGAGTTGAAAAGAAAATGCTGCGGTCACGGAATGGCATGCTTTGAGCACTACTGAAAACTTCTATATAATTGCAAAAGGCTTTTTAAATGATCAATTAGCCTTTTAGAATTATAAACTTGGATTAGCTAATGTGCCATTGGAACACAGGAGTGATGGTTGATGATAATTGGCCTCTGTACGCCTACATAGACATTCCATTGAAAATCAGCCGTTTCCAGATACAATAGTCATTTACAACATTAACAATGTCTACACTGTATTTCTGTTCAAAACAAAAATGTTTTGCTTTTCTTTCAAAAACAAGGACATTTCTAAGTGACCCAAAACTTTTGAACGGTAGTGTGCATATCATTTATAAGTCCAACAATGGATATAGCTATAAGGGCACAAGGCGAGACCCAAATGCAGACAGAGGAGGCAGATGGTAGAGCTCCGAAATGTATAATAACAAATGGAGTTGGCAAAGGCTGGTCGGGGAAAGGCAAGAGTTCATAAACCAGGTCAGAGTCCAAACAGTACCAGACGATAGACAGTCTCGAGGTCAGGCCAGGCAGGGGTCAGAAACCAGATCCGAGTCCAAAACAGTACAAGGGGATTTGCAGGTAGTCAGAACAGGCAGATTGGTCAGGCAGGCGGGTACGGAGTCAGGACAGGCAGTGGTCAGGCAGGCGGGTACGGAGTCAGGACAGGCAGATTGGTCAGGCAGGCGGGTACGGAGTTAGAACAGGCAGAGTGGTCAGGCAGGCGGGTACGGAGTTAGAACAGGCAGATTGGTCAGGCAGGCGGGTATGGAGTTAGAACAGGCAGAGTGGTCAGGCAGGCGGGTACGGAGTCAGGACAGGCAGATTGGTCAGGCAGGCGGGTACGGAGTTAGAACAGGCAGAGTGGTCAGGCAGGCGGGTACGGAGCCAGGACAGGCAGATTGGTCAGGCAGGCGGGTACGGAGTTAGAACAGGCAGAGTGGTCAGGCAGGCGGGTACGGAGCCAGGACAGGCAGATTGGTCAGGCAGGCGGGTACGGAGTCAGGACAGGCAGTGGTCAGGCAGGCGGGTACAGAGTCAGGACAGGCAGTGGTCAGGCAGGCGGGTACGGAGTCAGGACAGGCAGATTGGTCAGGCAGGCGGGTACGGAGTCAGGACAGGCAGATTGGTCAGGCAGGCGGGTACGGAGTCAGGATAGGCAGATTGGTCAGGCAGGCGGGTACGGAGTCAGGATAGGCAGTGGTCAGGCAGGCGGGTATGGAGTCAGGACAGGCAGTGGTCAGGCAGGCGGGTACGGAGTCAGGACAGGCAGATTGGTCAGGCAGGCGGGTACGGAGTCAGGACAGGCAGATTGGTCAGGCAGGCGGGTACGGAGTCAGGACAGGCAGTGGTCAGGCAGGCGGGTACGGAGCCAGGACAGGCAAGGGTCAAAACCAGGAGGACTAGAAACAAACAGAGATTGGGAAAAATAGGAGCAAGGAAAACCACTGGTTGACTTGGCAAACAAGACGAACTAGCACAGAGAGACAGAAAACACAGGGATATATACACCGGGGATAATAAGGGACACCTGGAGGGGGTGGAGACACAAGGACAGGTGAACCAGATCAGGGTGTGACAGTAGCAACTACAGATTGCCCCTTCTAGTCTATCAAAAGTGTGCACGTTTCAGCATGTGTCCATTAGGACTATGGATATTTCTTTTATCAGCATGAATTAGATTGAGCAATAAAAGCCCCACTTTTATTCCATAGGCTGGGTTCCTCACTATGCAGCTTTTGCAAGAGCGCATTTTTCATTGGCTGTCCACTGGTTTCAAAAACAATGATTGATAGGAAGTTTAAAGTTCTTGAAATCAACCATTATTGGGTTCAAATACACATTTAGATTTGTGAACAGCCATCCACAACAACCACAATCCGTAAAGCACAAATGGCTAAATGAGAGAGCAGCAGCGTGGTTCACATCAATGAGCTATGTAGATATCAATAGTAAGATATATCCGTATCGTTGTAGACTACACCACTGCTGTCATCCTTATCTCATTGCCTTTATTCAAATGTGATCATCTTTGGATGCCGACAGCAGTCGCACCATTGGAAGACACAGCTGAAACTGTAGTCTACAAAAGCCTATTCCTGCTCTTTTCCCGTGATCCATCAAACACATCTGGTGTGTCATCATAGTGGTCTCTGACTTGTGGTCAGACTCGCTCAGGTGGAACAAACGTAAACTTGCGCCTTTTTTCAATGCTGATTTGAATGTCATTTAGGAAAGAGAAGTGTCAAAGATCCTTTCTGAATTTAAAGGTAATCCTCTAAGTCATCTAGTTTTTCAAAAGTATCTGTAATCTGATGACAATATTTTTGCTGGTAACGTAACAGATTACAGTTATCGTTTTTAGGTAATCCCTTACATGTAATCCGTTACTCCCCAACCCTGATGGCCAGTGTATGAGTGCTTCTATCCCAACCCTGATGGCCAGTGTATGAGTGCTTCTATCCCAACCCTGATGGCCAGTGTATGAGTGCTTGTATCCCAACCCTGATGGCCAGTGTATGAGTGCTTCTATCCCAACCCTGATGGCCAGTGTATGAGTGCTTCTATCCCAACCCTGATGGCCAGTGTATGAGTGCTTCTATCCCAACCCTGATGGCCAGTGTATGAGTGCTTCTATCCCAACCCTGATGGCCAGTGTATGAGTGCTTCTATCCCAACCCTGATGGCCAGTGTATGAGTGCTTCTATCCCAACCCTGATGGCCAGTGTATGAGTGCTTCTATCCCAACCCTGATGGCCAGTGTATGAGTGCTTCTATGGACATGAGTAATTGTCCAGGTGGACAGTGTTATGGTGATAGAAGGATGTGGGTAGAAAGGGAGTATGAGACACCCCCTTCTCCTCAGTAGAGCAGCTCCATCCTTCCACAGATATGAATCTATCTAAATGATACATCAGGGGCTAAGAGCTGCCAGAGCCACAGCCCAGAGACGGGGGATACATATTCATGGAGAAATCACTCTTGGTTTGCAGGTACCCGTGTCTCGGTGTCTGTCTCTGACTGGGACTGGGCTTAACAGTACCAGGGATGGCTCCGGTTGATAGCATAGTGACAGAAATACCTGAGTGTATAGAGACCAATATGGACCCAGCCTGCATGAATGGAGAATATCAACATCAGCAGCATGTCCCAGCATAGACAGTAATCTGTCAATGTCAAAACACATTGGTCCAAACCTAACAGACCAAAAAGCAGACTGAATGGGATTCAACATGCAGCAGCATCCCAGTAAACAGGTTGTTTTGGTCGTCAGCATGACCTTGGTTCATTTGACTAAAGTATCTCTGTCTGCTAATTAGAGCTTACATTAGAGTTAATAAGCATCAGCCCAAACACTCAAGTGCTCCCTTGGAACCCTCACTGCTAACTGGGCAGGTAACATCATGTTTAATTACCCAGCGGTCATTTAAACTGGCATGATATGCCTGTGAGTTTCTGTGAGTGTCTGTATAACACAGATAACATGTATCTGCACTGCCCAACACTGCTCCCCTACAGATGTACTGTAGTAATGGTGCTCTGAACTCTCCTCCTCTGAAGTTGTTGGTTGTCTATTAGGGACCATCATCATCATCATCCTCTCTCTGGAGCTTCTTGTCAGACCCTCTCTGTCTCTAGAAACAGTAATGATGTACTGTATGAGTGACAGGGAGGGCTAGGACCAGGTCAACATCCTATTAACACCTTACCACACCTCATCAGCCACGCCACGGGGGAAGTGCCAACCAAAAGTTGCCAGGGTGGTTCTGTCATTTTGGTACCCCTCAGACAGTTGTCTGACCCTGCTGTCTCTCCTTCATCTTGTTCCCTCCCACTCAGTTATTATCTCCACCTCTGCTTGCCTCGAGTCATTCTGTCAGAGGGAGGAGAGTAATGACTCCTCACACCACCACAGAAATATCAAATAACTTTGGTACCTGGCCAAGGGGCGGTTACAGGCAATACCTGTAAAGTAGCAAACTAAAGTAAAGAGACACTTCTTAGAGTTCTCATGCACTGAGGCCATTACTTTTCTGAAAAACAGGATGGTAGAATATGGACCATGAGTATCAGCATTCTCAAAATAGCTCCATCCTGTCTGCTATTAATACATGACCAGTGCTTGACTTGGGCAGGAGCTCACCGAACTGAGTACCGGCACCTCAAATGTTCTACTACTTGAGCTCCTGTTCCTCTTATAGAATATTAGCACCTAAATATAAAAAGGACCGGCACCCAAAATGAGTATCGGCACCTATTTCAAGCAGTGTAAATGACAATGTTGCTTATAATACCAGATGTGGTTATGCATGATTGCTTCATACTCAGCAGTGTTTGAGTCGATATGTCAGACCACTATGGCCTATTTATTACCTTACCTCCCTAATCTGACTTCATTTGCACCACACACTGTAAATAGACTTTACTATTGTGTTATTGACTGTATTTGTGTTTGTGTTTGTTTATCCCATGTGTAACTCAGTGTTGTTGTTTGTGTCGCACTGCTTTGCTTTATCTTGGCCAGGTCGCAGTTGTAAATGAGAACTTGTTCTCAACAGGCCAACCTGGTAAAATAAAGGTGAAATAAAAATAAATAAAAGAAAGATATGCACAAGCCAATACAGAACTAAAAACATTGACTGTTGTCAGGTCTTCATACACCCCCATCCGTCTATTCTGATCAGTTTGGCTAGAATGGTCTTGTTGACATTGCACTCTTCAAGCCACTAAGCATCAAAGTTGTCTTTGGTGATGAAATGCTCTTTCTTCATTACTTTATTTTAAATGAATCGCTAAGGCGTTAATTGAACCCGGGTCTTGAAATGTCACAAGAGTCAAACCCTGCCATGTTAACATAACGTTAGCTGACACTGTCCACAGGGCAGTCAGGGCACAAAGCAGGAGAACAGAGATGAGCTGCCAATTAGACGCCTGCCTTCGCCTCGTCCACCTAACATAACTTATTAGCATTCACAAGAAACAGTGTGAACGTCCGGGAGCAAGACATCGCCCTAAGGCATGCCGTGACCCAGCCTGCATGTCGACCAGCCTCTCCCAGGGTGAAGTCAAAGAGGACACGGCCATTAGAGAGCCACCTTCCACTGTGATGAAAGGTCAGTTGTTGTTAGTTAGCGCCAGACAGATGACAGACACCTTCCCACTGTGTTTGAAGAGTTGCCTGTCCCTGGATAATGCCGAAGACAACAGTTAGACATCTGAAAATAAAGCGTTACAAAGAGACAAGTCATTATGCCTGCAGTGTGCTGTGGCTGTGATGGGTACAATAGTGAGAATGGTTAATGACTTCATGTGTTCAGCTGTCATTATTGTGAAGATCTTTATGATAAATATGCCTACGCTTTGTTTCTTCAACTATTATTGTAACGGGCTCCGAAGTCCTTTTGCTCATTAGTTACACACCCACCCACGCACACACACAGAGATGGGATAATATACTATCTTGTTGTCATTACAAAATACTCTGAAGAAAATGTATCAAAATGAAATACAAGATGCTAATTAGTATTTTTCCAAATTTTCTAAATACAAAATACATTTTCAAATACACAGCTTCACTAAAACAACATTCTCAGTAATGGTTTTAAAAACATTGTACTTGCTATGACTTTGATTTGTCGTTGTTTATCTACCTTAGTTGAATTCAGTGACTAAGTCGCTCTGGATATGAGTGTCTGCTAAATGACCAAAATGTAAATGTACAAATAAACACTTGCAAAGTACACTGGGCATTATTTATTGGCCTTGTTTTGGGGGACGGAGCTCAAAATAATATATTTTGACATTTACATTTATAAGACAGTCTTATCACACCATATTGTCATCAGACTTCTGATACCAATGCAGGGTGAAAGGGGGCCACAAAACTGTGAACAGCTAAAAACAAATGGTATAGAAAAGTATTTGGTATTTTGAAAATATAAATTACAGGCCTCGAAGTATCTTGTTACAAATTACAATGGATTGTAGTTCAGAAGTAATTAAATACGTATTTAACATAAATGTAACAAAAAACTTCCCATCTACACACACACACACACACACACACACACACACACACACAGAAAATACAAATAAGAATTTAACTAAACTTCATCCAATTTCATTATGCCAACACACTGATGTATTATCTCTCTAAGACGGACACTCTCTTTTCTTTATTCTTTCGTTTCTTCCCCCTCGCTCTACTGTTTATCTCCTCCTGTTCCTGTCTGTGTCACCACAGGCCTCTGAAGTGCAGGGCGTATCTATATGATCTCTCAATTAGTTTAGATTGTTTAGATGACTTCATTAGTCAGGGGCGCAGATGTAATCGCAGGGTACAATGAA
Organism: Oncorhynchus nerka; assembly: GCF_034236695.1. NCBI lineage: Eukaryota > Metazoa > Chordata > Actinopteri > Salmoniformes > Salmonidae > Oncorhynchus > Oncorhynchus nerka. The sequence goes on along the minus strand of NC_088421.1, from coordinate 23,763,488 downwards.
ATTCTTAGTTCAGCTGATGGGGTCACCGTGGAGACGACAGGAAACGTGACTCAGGAAGAGGAAGTCCAGTCACGCTCTACGACCCCTCTCCTTCCCCATTCACTTCCCTTTCTCACCTCAGCAAGACTGACACCGCAAATCCATATCTGCTGATGGCCAGCCAACGCCACGCCATGTTGTCTGTCTGCCATATCTACCGTTATGTTTACCTCTGTTCAAATGCTGCATGTTTTACACTATTTCAATCAAATCCATATCTGCTGATGGCCAGCCAACGCCACGCCATGTTGTCTGTCTGCCATATCTACCGTTATGTTTACCTCTGTTCAAATGCTGCATGTTTTACACTATTTCAATCAAATCCATATCTGCTGATGGCCAGCCAACGCCACGCCATGTTGTCTGTCTGCCATATCTACCGTTATGTTTACCTCTGTTCAAATGCTGCATGTTTTACACTATTTCAATCAAATCCATATCTGCTGATGGCCAGCCAACGCCACGCCATGTTGTCTGTCTGCCATATCTACCGTTATGTTTACCTCTGTTCAAATGCTGCATGTTTTACACTATTTCAATCAAATCCATATCTGCTGATGGCCAGCCAACGCCACGCCATGTTGTCTGTCTGCCATATCTACCGTTATGTTTACCTCTGTTCAAATGCTGCATGTTTTACATTATTTCAATCGATTCACTTTGATAAGAGCAGAATGGTTTCTGTTTGTGAAAAATAAATAACCAGGACACAACGAGCGTTCAATGCTAAACAAGCAAAGGCCATCTTGTGACACGCTGACCCCAACTCATTCAATTTTTTAGGCCAGTAAGTTAAGAACAAATTCTTATTTACAATGACGGCCTACCAAAAGGCCTCCTGCAGGGACAAGGGGGTGGGATTAAAAATAAAAATAAATTAAATATAACTATAGGACAAAACACACATCACGACAAGAGAGACACCACATTATTGGGCACAGACAACAGCACAAAGGGCAAGAAGGTAGAGACAACAATATATCACGCAAAACAGCAACAACTGTCAGTAAGACTGTCCATGATTGAGTCTTTGAATGAAGATATTGAGATAAAACTGTCCAGTTTGAGTGTTTGTTGCAGCTTGTTCCAGTCGCTAGCTGCAGCGAACTGAAAAGAGGAGCGACCCAGGGATGTGTGTGCTTTGGGGACCTTTAACAGAATATGACTGGCAGAACGGGTGTTGTACGTGGAGGATGAGGGCTGCAGTAAATATCTCAGATAGGGGGGAGTGAGGCCTAAGAGGGTTTTATAAATAAGCATCAACCAGAGGATCTTGCGACAGGTATACAGAGATGAGACCAGTTTACAGAGGAGTATAGAGTTCACTGATATGTCCTATGAGAAGCATTAGTGGCAAATCTGATGGCCGAATGGTAAAGAACATCTAGCTGCGAGAGAGCACCCTAACCTGACGATCTATAAATTACGTCTCCGTAATCTAGCTTGGGTAGGATTGTCATCTGAATCAGGGTTAGTTTGGCAGCTGGGGTGAAAAAGGAGCATTTACGATAGAGGAAACCAAGTCTAGATTTAACTTTAGCCTGCAGTTTTGATATGTGCTGAGAAAAGGACAGTGCACTGTCTAGCCATACTCCTAAGTACTTCTATGAGGTGACTACCTCAAGCTATAAACCCTCAGAGGTAGTAATCACACCTGTGGGAAGAGGGTCATTCTTCTTACCAAATCACATTACCTTTTTTTCGGAGGTGTTCAGAACAAGGTTAAGAGTAGAGAAAGCTTGTTGGACACTAAGAATGCTTTGTTGTAGAGCGTTTAACACAAAATCCGGGGAGGGGCCAGCTCAGTGTAAGACTGTATCATCTGCATATAAATGGATGAGAGAGATTCCTACTGCCTGAGCTATGTTGTTGATGTAAATTGAGAAGAGTGTTGGGCCTTGGATCGAGCCTTGGTGTACACCATTGTTGACAGGCAGTAGCTGAGACAGCAGATGTTGTGACTTTATACACTGCACTCTTTGAGAGAGGTAGTTAGCAAACCAGGCCAAAGATCATTCAGGGTCACCAATACTCCTTAGCCGGCCCACAAGAATGGAATGGTCTACCGTATCAAAAGCTTTGTCCAAGTCAATAAAAATAGCAGCACAACATTGCTTAGAATTAAGGGATATGGTGACATCATTGAGGACCTTTAAGGTTGCAGTGACACATCCATAACCTGAGTGGAAACCAGATTGCATACCAGAGAGAATACTATAGACATCAAGAAAGCCAGTCAGTTGATTATTGACAAGTTATTGACAATGAGCACACAATAATAATGTATGCTGATGTATTTCTATTGACTACCCTGTCGTATATATTCACACAGTATAGCGCTCCAGCAATCCTATTCACACAACCAGAGGAGAAAAAGCCTGTATTCATTCTTACTTACAGTACAGTACTACACATGACTGGATCCTCCTCTATTTCTCTTTGATAGAATAACAGGTAATAAGACACCTATCTCACTCATCCCATTTATTTTGCTGGCAGGCAGGGGAAGAAGTGGAAAGTGATGGAGTAAATTAACATTTGAAGCTTTAAGAGCCAGCCAACTGGTTTTATCAGTCCTTCTCACTCAGCGAGGGGCACCAGGCTTAAAGCTTAAATTCCACTTCCATAAGCAGTCTATTGTGATGTGCTGTTATTGTTCGCCAAATCGATTTCCATTATGGGTGAATTTAGAAAGCTTTTCATGGTAAACCAAAGCAGCACGAGAGAGAGAGAGAGAGAGAGAGAGAGAATAAATGAGAGAGGGATACAGATAGGAAGGATTAAAGTGTGTGAAAAAGGCCTTTGAGTTGCAAGGTGTGCACCCACCCACCTCCCTCTCGACGCTGCAGCATTTTAAGTGGTTCTGTTGTTAAGATGAATAATTCAGAGAGAGAGAGAGAGAGAGAGAGAGTGCTGCTAAGCAAGGCTAGGTAGCTACCTGGCACTATGGAGGGCTTCAGCCACACTAACACACCCCTGGGCGCCTTACGCACGCCTGGCATTGCATTCCTCTTCCTGAATGTCAGAGCCAAGTTAGCACTGTGAAACTACACAACTTCCCCATAACCAAACATAATTCATACACATTAAACAAATTTCACCTTTTCTGTGATGTGTTGTGAAACTTTGTGGAGCGGGATATGTCACCCAAACGTAATTTACCATTCCAGTCGATAATGTATTTTATGAGAGAGCGTGTAAGGTTGGTGATACAGTAGGACACAAGATAGCTGTTGTTGCTGCCAGCCTGATATTTATGTTCATGGAGAGACAGCGAGAGAGATAGAGAGAGGAGGGGGAGAGAGAGATAGACAGAGAGAGAGCGAGAGAGAGATAAATAGATAGAGAGAGAGAGATAGAGAGAGAGCGAGATAGACAGAGAGATAGATAGAGATAGATAGAGAGAGAGCGAGATAGAGAGAACAAGAGAGAGATAGACAGAGAGTGAGATAGACAGAGAGAGAGAGAGAGAGAGTGAGGGGGAGATCGAAAGAGGAGATAAAGAGAGTGAGAGAAAGAGAAGAAATGAGAAAGAGAGAGAGAGAGAGAGAGAGAGAGAGAGAGAGACTTATAAAGAAGATCCCTCCCCTGAGTGGAAATGATCCCGGCCGGATGGGAATTAAATCCAGGCTGTGATTGGTGCCAGATCCCCGGTGACCCATAACCTGAGAGCAGCGTTCCATCCCCAGGCTTAATTGACTTTACACGGGAGAGGCCATGCACAGAGCACTGCCCTCACCTCTGCTGAATGAGCTCATCCATTAACATGCTGCCTGTAGATGGACTGCAGCCACAAACTCAATGATCTTACCTATTTGAATCCCCTATGAAACAAACTTGCTTCATACCATGGCATTGTTGAGTACTTGTTTCTGAACGGCTTGAAGCGCATACATTATTTATTCCTTGTCCTCTCTGCAACTGTATTAGTCTATATATTTTTTTGTATTTGACCTGAAAGTATATTACTGTAGGTTATGGGTAATGCTAGCCAAATAGAAGAGCATGTGGATGTTGTGGGGAGCAGTCCTCCTCCTGACTGCTGAAATATAAAGGTAAATGAGCAGTCAGGGGTGATACATCATCTTAAACTGGAGCTTGGCAGCATGACCAGAACTCAGCACCAATGGATCCTCACAGACCAGAACAGCCCGACTCAGCCCAGAACAGAACAGCCCAGTCCAGCCTACCCCACAGCCCTGACACAACTTTATCCTATTTACATTCTTTACAATATGTTTTGTTATCTGTACTGTGCAGCACATAGAGATGTGTATTTTAGTTGAGATCATTTCTACAGTGGTACACTGCCTGCTAAAGAGTTAGTTATCTTCCCTCCCCTGAAGGCTGTACTCAGTGGGGTCACAAAGAGCAGCCTGCATGTCTGAGAGACATCAAATAAAAGAGGAAGTTGCCTTCAGGTCATGTTCTCACCGAATACTGATTTAATTGCATTCCCTTTCTCTATCTTTTCCCCCTCTCTTTTACCCCCAGAATGTAGAATGTGGCGTCTAGCCATCCCTCGGTCGCAGTCTGTCTATCTCAGGTACATTTCTGTTCCCGCTGTCGCTCTGAGTGGAGGGTAGTGGGCATGTGAGGGGAACGACCACATGCGCTGCCTGCTGCCCCAGGCTCATCAATCACATCTGGTCACACATTCACACTCATTACTTTTTATAACTCTGGCTCCAAGGCGGCTCCTCCGGGGCCCGCCTCACCTGTCATGGTCTTTGCAGGGCTAATGGGAGGTGAGTAATGGGTGAGGGGTAGAGGACATGTGGCAGGTCCTTATCACAGACAGGAAGAAACGGACAGGTAGGAACAGGCACGTCTCACTCACACAGTCCATCAGCTGTGTGTACACTGTCAGAGGTGATGTCTGAGCTCTAATAAAGCCGTCTAGAGTGTTTAGTAGGCTACATCACCATGTTGATAATTACCATTATCAATCAGTCCCTCTATCCCTTCATGGGGGAGCAGCATTGACCTTGAAGGAGTTTGGAGAAGTTCTGAAAATAAATCATCTGAGTGGTGCTATAACTCCCAGCCGTACCCCTGGCTCCGGTGACCTTTCAACCTAAACACAGTGCTTATTTTGGCTGAGTATCGCCATATGTCAAGCTACATGGAGGAGCTTCCTGAGACACAGTAATGATGTGTGTCAGCCCATTCTGTTACCACTGAATATTTCATGTTCCAAGGGGAAGATAAAGAGGTACATGTCTCACAGCCAATTAACAATATGAACTAACATACCATTATCTTGATTAACTAGCAAGTAATTCATTACATTAACTAGCAGCCTATTAACTTAAAGGCTTCTACCATTTGCTGTGTCATTTGCTGTACAGTTTTTCACAATTCCTGACATGTAAAAAGTCTAGGTCAGTTAGGATCACCATTGTTTTTAACGAATGTGAAATGTCAGAATAATAGTAGAGAGAATGATTTATTTCAGCTTTAATTTCTTTCATCAAATTCCCAGTGGGTCAGAAGTTTACATACACTCAATTAGTATTTGGTAGCATTGCCTTTAAATTGTTTAACTTGGGTCAAACGTGTTGGGTAGCCTTCCACAAGGTTCCCACAATAAGTTCCTCCAAACATAACGATGGTCATTATGGCCAAGCAGTTCTATTTTTGTTTCATCTAGGACTTGTTTTACTGTGGATATAGATACTTTTGTACCTGTTTCCTCCAGCTTCTTCATAAGGTCCTTTGCTGTTGTTCTGGGATTGATTTGCACCAAAGTACATTAATCTCTAGGAGACAGAACGTGTCTCCTTCCTGAGCAGTATGATGGCTGTGTTGTCCCATGGTGTTTATATTTGCGTACTATTGCTTGTACAGATGAACGTGGTACCAGGCGTTTGGAAATAGCTCCCAAGGATGAACCAGACTTGTAGAGGTCTACAATTGTTTTTCCCATGATGTCAAGCAAAGAGGCACTGAGTTTGAAGGTAGGCCTTGAAAAACATCCACAGGTACACCTCCAATTGACTCAAATGATGTCAATTAGCCTATCAGAAGCTTCTAAAGCCATGACATCATCTTCTGGAATTTTCCAAGCTGTTTTAAGGCACAGTCAACTTAGTGTATGTAAACTTCTGACCCACTGGAATTGTGATACATTGAATTATAAGTGAAATAATATGTCTGTAAACAATTGTTGGAAAAATTACTTGTGTCATGCACAAAGTAGATGTCCTAACCGACTTGCCAAAACTATAGTTTGTTAACAAGAAATTTGTGGAGTGGTTGAAAAATGAGATTTAATGACTCCAACCTAAGTGCATGTCAACTTCCGACTTCAACTGTATAAAGCCTGATCGCTTGGTATATTCAGCTGTGAAGATCTGTCTGTTGTGAGTCAGTGATTCATGCTAGGATTAATAACAAACTATTGACCACTCAGCACCAGGAATGATTTGATTGTTGGCCTGGTTACAAGAGTGTAGCCCTAAGATCATAACACAGAGAAATACAGACCTGACAGAATGGTCACAATAAGTACATATATCTACTAGGCAGCGAGCGCACCGGGCCGTGAAATAACACCTAAGAAATGAAATAACTGTTGATCACGCCGATAGCTAACAACTTTGGGAGTTACATTGTTGAAAGGTTGTCTGCTGGTATGCCCTTTGCGCTTGAGTTTTGCTTTGGTTATTGCCAGCATTAATCTGCCAGAGTGTAATCTGCAGTGCAGAGGCATGTTGGTAATGAGTACGGGACAAAAAACAAGGGGACTCATCTACTGGGAATAGAGAAAACAGAGACAATTTAAGCTACTATACTCCAATGACTTCACTCAGAGGCTTTGTGCCGCAGCCAAAGCCCTCACGCAGTAAATAATCAAAATGAGGAGGCAAATGAGAATTAAAGAGTGATCTAAACACTGGGAAGGAGGGAGGGAGGGAGGGAGGGAGTATTCCCTGGAGTGAGACTGATCACACATTTAATGCCTAGCTATTATAACTGTAATTCAGGGATGGGCAACTGGTGGCCCGCGGGCCAAATGCCCTCGGATCAATTTCATAAAAATAAAAATATATACACTACCGTTCAAAGGTTTGGGTCACTTAGAAATGTCCTTGTTTTCGAAAGACTGGGATGCTGGCCTTCTAGGCAGAGTTTCAAAGAAAAATACATATCTCAGACTGGCCAGTAAAAATAAAAAATTAAGAAGGGCAAAAGAAGCCAGTCACTGGACAGAGGAACTCTGCCTAGAAGGCCAGCATTTCGGAGTCGCCTCTTCACTGTTGACGTTGAGACTGGTGTTTTGCAGGTACTATTTAATGAAGCTGCCAGTTGGACTTGTGAGGTGTCTGTTTCTCTAACTAGACACTCTAATGTACTTGTCCTCTTGCTCAGTTGTGCACCGGGTCCTCCCACTCCTCTTTCTATTCTGGTTAGCCAGCCTGTTCTGTGAATGGAGTAGTACACAGCGCTGTATGAGATCTTCAGTTTCTTGGCAATTTCTCGCATGGACTAGATTTAATTTCTCAGAACAAGAATAGACTGACGAGTTTCAGAAGAAAGTTCTTTGTTTCTGGCCATTTTGAGCCTGTAATCAAACCCACAAATGCTGATGCTCCAGATACTCAACTAGTCTAAAGAAGGCCAGTTTTATTGCTTCTTTATTCATCACAACAGTTTTAAGCTGTGCTAACATAATTGCAAAAGGGTTTTCTTTTAAAATGATGAGCTTGGATTCGCTAACACAACGTGCCATTGGAACACAGGAGTGAGGGTTGCTGATAATGGGGCTCTGTACGCTTATGTAAGCCATTTCCAGCTACAATAGTAATTTACAACATGAACAATGTCTACACTGTATTTCTGATCAATTTGATGTTATTTTAATGGACAAAAAAACATGCTTTTCTTTAAAAAACAAGGACATTTCAAGTGACCCCAAACTTTTGAACGGCAGTGTATATATTTTTTTGAAACTCAGTTGGGGTCTCAACTTACTTTTGCAAGTTAGAATAGTAGAATACACAAGGTTCAATTTCGCTAATGGCAGCTAAAAGATGTAGATTGGTAGAGCGGCCAGCTATCTAAACTTGTAGTAATCAAGGTCGAACTAGAGCCCAGGGGGCCTCTATTGATTTTATTAGTCAGTCTCACTCAGATATCATATTGAAAACGGCAAACATTTCTCTTCACCCTATGGCAAAATGTGTAGAAATACAGGACATTAGCTGTAAAACATCACATTTTTCTCTCTGCTCCATGACAAAATGTGTAGAATTGCAGCAAACTTGCTTTAAAACTGGAAAATGTTCTCTATGCTACCTACGGCTATGACAACATACAGTGTAGGTGGCTAGATACTATATCCAGCTCTTCTGTTCATGTAGCCATTGAAATCTAATGTATACATGCATAGTAAATTGTTGCGCATATTTACAACAGATTATCTTCCATGATAATGCATGTCTGTGTTCTTCACTTCTATGCTCTTGACTTATACCTGCAGGTATTGTCCAGTCTTTTGCACAGCACATTTCATTTAGTTAATGTGATTCAGCCATCCATCAAAGTCTCTGTCTGTTTCTGTCGTTTTATGGCAGGGTGTATCAGGGCCTATGTACCTCAGCTTGAATACATATAGACAGTAGAAGAGATCTACCTAGCAGCACATATCAACTCCCTGAGCACACACCCTGAGGAGGAGATTCTCTCCAAATCCACATGATCGTTTTTATAAAACCATGGATACAACTGCCAGACTCCCTCTGGGTTGTACAGCCTCAGCCTGGCATCTCCAAGCCTCCGAGTCAATCAACATGTTCTTTCCTTCCTCAGCTCAGTGGATGTTCACACTTCAGTTCACTGCTACCCACATAGCAACAGCGGGATCCTACGGTGTAAAAACATTTGATTGGAACAGGAATAGTTTTAATTAAGTGGATGCTTTAGTGGAGGATGGTATTGTAAAAGCTCTGTAAAAAATATAATTATTTAATAACTTATTTATCTGCATTATTTATCTGAAGAAGTCTGAAACGTCCTTATCCAAGACAGACGGAGAGAGACATTTCATATTCATCTGGCAGTTCAAAGGAGAGGACACATTTGAATTCAAGCCCCCAGTCTCTGTGGTTAGGTGCTCTATCCTCTATACTGCTAACAGTCTCAGTGGTTAGGTGCTCTATCCTCTATACTGCTAACAGTCTCAGTGGTTAGGTGCTCTATCCTCTATACTGCTAATAGTCTCTGTGGTTTGGTGCTCTATCCTCTATACTGTTAACAGTCTCTGTGGTTAGGTGCTCTATTCTCTATACTGCTAACAGTCTCTGTGGTTAGGTGCTCTATCCTCTATACCACTAACAGTCTCTGTGGTTAGGTGCTCTATCCTCTATACTGCTAACAGTCTCTGTGGTTAGGTGCTCTATTCTCTATACAGCTAACAGTTTCTGTAGTTAGGTGCTCTATCCTAACTACTGCTAATAGTCTCTGTGGTTTGGTGCTCTATCCTCTATACCACTAACCATCTCTGTGGTTAGGTGCTCTATCCTCTATACCACTAACAGTCTCTGTAGTTAGGTGCTCTATCCTCTATACTGCTAACAGTCTCTGTGGTTTGGTGCTATATCCTCTATACTGCTAACAGTATCTGTGGTTAGGTGCTCTATCCTCTATACTGCTAACAGTATCTGTGGTTAGGTGCTCTATGCTCTATACTGCTAACAGTATCTGTAGTTATGTGCCCTATCCTCTATACTGCTAACAGTCTCTGTGGTTTGGTGCTCTATCCTCTATACTGCTGACAGTCTCTGTGGTTAGGTGCTCTATCCTCTATACTTCTAACAGACTCTGTGGTTAGGTGCTCTATGCTCTATACTGCTAACAGTCTCTGTGGTTAGGTGCTCTATCGTCTATACTGTTAACAGTCTCTGTGGTTAGGTGCTCTATCCTCTATACTGCTAACAGTCTCTGTGGTTAGGTGCTCTATCCTCTATACCACTAACAGTTTCTGTAGTTAGGTGCTCTATCCTAACTACTGCTAATAGTCTCTGTGGTTTGGTGCTCTATCCACTATACCACTAACAATCTCTGTGGTTAGGTGCGCTATCCTCTATACCATTAACAGTCTCTGTAGTTAGGTGCTCTAACCTCTATACTGCTAACAGTCTCTGTGGTTTGGTGCTCTATTCTCTATACTGCTAACAGTCTCTGTGGTTTTGTGCTCTATCCTCTATACTGCTAACAGTCTTTTTTTAGGTGCTCTAACCTCTATACTGCTAACAGTATCTGTGGTTTGGTGCTCTATCCTCTATACTGCTAACAGTCTCTGTGGTTAGGTACTCTATGCTCTATACTGCTAAAAGTCTCTGTGGTTAGGTGCCCTATCCTCTATACTGCTAACAGTCTCTGTGGTTTGGTACTCTATCCTCTATACTGCTAATAGTCTCTGTGGTTTGGTGCCCTATCCTCTATACTGCTAACAGTCTCTGTGGTTTGGTGCCCTATCCTCTATACTGCTAACATACTCTGTGGTTAGGTGCTCTATCCTCTATACTGCTAACAGTCTCTGTGGTTAGGTGCTCTATGCTCTATACTGCTAACAGTCTCTGTGGTTAGGTGCTCTATCCTCTATACTGTTAACAGTCTCTGTGGTTAGGTGCTCTATCCTCTATACTGCTAACAGTCTCTGTGGTTAGGTGCTCTATCCTCTATACCGCTAACTGTTTCTGTAGTTAGGTGCTCTATCCTAACTACTGCTAATAGTCTTTGTGGTTAGGTGCTCTATCCTCTATACTGCTAACAGTCTCTGTGGTTAGGTGCTCTATGCTCTATACTGCTAATAGTCTTTGTGGTTTGGTGCTCTATCCTCTATACTGCTAACAGTCTCTGTGGTTAGGTGCTCTATCCTCTATACCACTAACAGTCTCTGTAGTTAGATGCTCTAGCCTCTATATTGCTAATAGTCTCTGTGGTTAGGTGCTCTATAATCTATACTGCTAACAGTCTCTGTGGTTTGGTGCTCTATCCTCTATACTGCTAATAGTCTCTGTGGTTAAGTGCTCTATCCTCTATACTGCTAACAGTCTCTGTGGTTAGGTACTCTATGCTCTATACTGCTAAAAGTCTCTGTGGTTAGGTGCCCTATCCTCTATACTGCTAACAGTCTCTGTGGTTTGGTACTCTATAATCTATACTGCTAATAGTCTCTGTGGTTTGGTGCCCTATCCTCTATACTGCTAACAGTCTCTGTGGTTTGGTGCCCTATCCTCTATACTGCTAACATACTCTGTGGTTAGGTGCTCTATCCTCTATACTGCTAACAGTCTCTGTGGTTAGGTGCTCTATCCTCTATACCGCTAACTGTTTCTGTAGTTAGGTGCTCTATCCTAACTACTGCTAATAGTCTCTGTGGTTAGGTGCTCTATAATCTATACTGCTAACAGTCTCTGTGGTTTGGTGCTCTATCCTCTATACTGCTAATAGTCTCTGTGGTTAAGTGCTCTATCCTCTATACTGCTAACAGTCTCTGTGGTTTGGTACTCTATCCTCTATACTGCTAATAGTCTCTGTGGTTTGGTGCCCTATCCTCTATACTGCTAACAGTCTCTGTGGTTTGGTGCCCTATCCTCTATACTGCTAACATACTCTGTGGTTAGGTGCTCTATCCTCTATACTGCTAACAGTCTCTGTGGTTAGGTGCTCTATGCTCTATACTGCTAACAGTCTCTGTGGTTAGGTGCTCTATCCTCTATACTGTTAACAGTCTCTGTGGTTAGGTGCTCTATCCTCTATACTGCTAACAGTCTCTGTGGTTAGGTGCTCTATCCTCTATACCGCTAACTGTTTCTGTAGTTAGGTGCTCTATCCTAACTACTGCTAATAGTCTTTGTGGTTAGGTGCTCTATCCTCTATACCACTAACAGTCTCTGTGGTTAGGTGCTCTATCCTCTATACCACTAACAGTCTCTGTAGTTAGGTGCTCTAGCCTCTATACTGCTAATAGTCTCTGTGGTTAGGTGCTCTATAATCTATACTGCTAACAGTCTCTGTGGTTTGGTGCTCTATCCTCTATACTGCTAATAGTCTCTGTGGTTAGGTGCTCTATCCTCTATACTGCTAACAGTGTGTGTAGAGTGTGTGGTGGCTATGTCACCTGCTGTCATTCCAAATAGTGCTGAATGTCCATTACTAGCTAGCGGTGAGAGAAAAGAATATAGCAACGTGTCAGCCTGTCACATAGAGACAATATGCTAGTATAGCAACAGAATGACAGACTACACAGACAGCCACAGTGTAATTGGGGATCCATCTGCAGAAACTACGAATAGCTGATCCCACATCTCCAATATGACAAAACAGTGTCTTTTTTTCTGCCAGATTACTGCAATCCATCATAGAGGAGGCCTGATGATAAAACCCAAATGTCTCCCAATGGATACTGGGCTGGGAGCTGAATAAGATGGGTAATGTCCGCTTTTACTGAATTCAGAAAAATTAGATTGGATCAAGTGAATAAATAGGTGAACAGAAAGGGCTGAGAGGGGAATAACAGGGAACAAATGCAGAAATAGATTAAAAGACATCTCCCTCAGCCAGATCGTACTCACACACCACAGGTGGTTGGTGGCACCTTAATTGGGGAGGAAGGGCTCGTGGTAGTGGCTGGAGCGGAATCGGTGGAATGGCATCAAATACATCAAACACATGGTTTGATGCCATTCCGTTAGCGCCATTCCAGACATTATTATGAGTCGTTCTCCCCTCAGCAGCCTCCATTGTTACACATACACACAAACACACACACAGGGACAGAGGGAGTGGGCACTGGGTGGAAGGACTGATGTTAAATGTGATTAACTTAGCGCAAAGCATGTGTGAATTTGTGGCTCTGCTACGGTAGGGCCAGCTAGGCCAACAGTAGTCAGCTGGGGAGTGGAGGAGTCTGTCAGTAAAGAACTGGCAGTAATGACTTTAAATGACCCAAAATCATTCTATCAACAGATTATCAGCTCTGCCTGTGTGTGTATGTATGTGTGTGTGGGTATGTGTGTGTTTGTGGATTGGCAGTGACCCCTCAAACACCTCCAAAGGCACCCAATGACTGGATGAAGATTGATCTTGTTAAGAGTGACAAATGGAGGAGTGGTAGGAGCCTTTGGAGCATTTAAATCCTATAGCGCACTCTCTGGCCTGTGTCCCAAATAGCACCCTATTCCCTATATAGTGCACTACTTTTCGCCAGGCTCAGTTCAGGCTTGGTTCTAAAGTAGTGCACTATATAGGGCAGGAGGCAGGGGTCAAGCGGGGTAAGGAACTGCAGGGGGTCAGTGGCCATATATATATATATATACAGTTGAAGTCGGCAGTTTACATACACCTTAGTCAAATACATTTAAACTCAGTTTTTCACAATTCCTGACATTTAATCCAAATAAAAATTCCCTGTCTTAGGTGAGATAGGATGATCACTTTATTTTAAGAATGTGAAATGTCAGAATAATAGTAGAGATAATTATTTATTTTAGCTTTTATTTCTTTCATCACATTCCCAGTGGGTCAGAAGTTTACATACACTCAATAGATATTTGGTAGCATTGCCTTTAAATTGTTTAACTTGGGTCAAACTTTTCGGGTAGCCATCCACAAGCTCCCTACAATAAATTGGGTGAATTTTGGCCCATTCCTCCTGACAGAGCTGGTGTAACTGAATCAGGTTTGTAGGCCTTCTTGCTTTCACACACTTTTTCAGTTCTGCCCACACATTTTCTATAGGATTGAGGTCAGGGCTTTGTGATGGCCACTGCAATACCTTTACTTTGTTGTCCTTAAGCTATTTTGCCACAACTTTGGAAGTACGCTTGGGGTCATTGTCCATTTGGAAGACCCATTTGCGACCAAGCTTTAACTTCCTGACTGATGTCTTGAGATGTTGCTTCAATATATCCACATCATTTTACTTATTCATGATGCCATCTATTTTGTGAAGTGCACCAGTCCCTCCTGCAGCAAAGCACCCCCACAACATGATGCTGCCCACTCCCGTGCTTCACAGTTGGGATGGTGATCTTCAGCTTGCAAGCCTCCCCCTTTTTCCTCCAAACATAACGATGTTCATTATGGCCAAACCGTTCTATTTTTGTTTCATCAGACCAGAGGACATTTCTCCATTTCTCCAGAGGATCTTTTTCCCCATGTGCAGTTGCAAAATGTAGTCTGGCTTTTATATGTTGGTTTTGGAGCAGTGGCTTCTTCCTTGCTGAGTGGCCTTTCAGGTTATGTCGATATAGGACTAATTTTACTGTGGATATAAATACTTTTGTACCCGTTTCCTCCATTATCTTCAAAATGTCCTTTGCTGTTGTTCTGGGATTGATTTGCACCTTTCGCACCAAAGTACGTTAACCTCTAGGAGACAGAATGCGTCTCCTTCCTGAGCAGTATGACGGCTGTGTGGTCCCATGGTGTTAATACTTACGTACTATTGTTTGTACAGATGAATGTGGTACCTTCAAGCGTTTGGAAATTGCTCCCAAGGATGAACCAGACTTGTGGAGGTCTACAATTCTTTTTCTGGGGTCTTGGCTGATTTCTTTTTTATTTTCCCACGATGTCAAGCAATTAGCCTATCAGAAGCTTCTAAAGCCATGACATCATGTTCTGGAATTTTCCAAGCTGTTAAAAGGCACAGTCAACTTAGTGTATGTAAACTTCTGAGCCACTGGAATTGTGATTCAGTGAATTATAAGTGAAATAGTCTGTCTGTCAACAATTGTTGGAAAAAATGACTTGTGTCCTGCACAAAGTAGATGTCCTAACCGACTTGACAAAACTATAGTTTGTTAACAAGAAATTTGTGGAGTGGTTGAAAAACAAGTTTTATATATATATTATATATATTTTTCACATTACATTTTTATTATGAATATTACTAACAACAACAGATTAAACTGATTCTGGCCAAAGGGTCTGTGGAATCATTTCAGAGGGTGTTATACAATACAATGTAATATCATTAATCTACAATGTATGTTCTTAACCCTGGGCAACATGGTCCTGGGAGGCTCACAGGGATATTGGTATCAACAGTATCCATCCCCAAACATTTTTTAAAACTTAAATGCCCTGTAATTCTCTCTCGCTCTCTCTCTCTCTCTCTCGCTCTCTCTCTCTCACTTTCTCTCTCTCTCTCTCCCCTTCCATCCCTCCCTACCTCCCTCCCTCCCTTCCCCCCTCAACAGGGATCCAGAGCCTGCTGTGGAATTGGAGTTGGCTGAACTCATAGCTGCCACGCAACTCAGAAATACAGATGCCAGAACAAAAATATGCAAAAAGATGTCAGGGACTAATGTTAGAGCACTAGCACTATGAGCACTAGAGCACTAGCACTATGTGAAGCAGCAACATCTGGATCACCTGGTGTCCTGACTCCACACCTGCTCACTGCAGTCCCATTCAGGACCAGCTACATTGACGTTACAAAACAGCACAACGGCAGGCGGCAGGTATCCTAGTGGTTAGAATGTTGGGACAGTAGCTGAAAGGATGCTGGATCGAATCCCTGACAAGGTAAAAATATATAATTCTGCCCCTGAACAAGGCAGTTGACCCACTGTTCCCCCATAGGCAGCCATTGTAATGAAGGATTTGTTCTTAACTTGCCAAGCACTGGCATTCACCTGTGTATTGTTGTTGGGGTCAATTTCAATTCTATCCTTTTATTAGATCCAGCAAATATCAGCAACAGGGAGGCTGTTCCCCAGGCTGGTTCACTCTACAGGTTCACAAACTGTGAATATTTGCAATCCCAGTGTGTACTCTCTCTCTCTCTCTCTCTCACACACACACACACACACACACACACACACACACACACACACACACACACACACACACACACACACACACACACACACACACACACACACACACACACACACTTCAGTGGCACGGGTCCCAATCTTCTCGTTCTCCTCTCTGCACCAGCTGACATTGGTTATTCCTCTATATCATCAGCAGTCATCATGAAGTTCTCAATAACGGGATCTGATTGGACACAGATGGAGAGTAATAGATACAAACATATCCATCTGTTCCTCAATTCCATCCCTCCCTCCACTCTGCCCTCCATCCCCATCATCCTCTCTTTCTGTAATTTCTCTAATACTCAATCTGTTTAGTGGGCAGCACACAATAAGGTACTGTACAGGCTAATTATTCACCGTGATTTAGCCTAATGAGTGCGACTAAGTGAGGATGGAAATCTATGGCTACCTGTATTTCACAGGAGAAAGAGCCATATGCTTAGCAGTGCCACTGTCACGCCCTGACCTTAGAGAGCCGTTTTATTTCTCTATTTGGTTCGGTCAGGGTGTGATGTGGGGTGGGCATTCTATTTTTAGTTTTCTAGGTTTCTTTATTTCTGTTTTGGCCGGGTATGGTTCTCAATCAGGGACAGCTGTCTATCATTGTCTCTGATTGGGAATCATACTTAGGTAGCCCTTTTTCCCTCCTTTCAGTGTGGGTAGATTAACTTTGTTTGTGGCTTCCCGGTTGTTTCTTTCATTTGTTGTTTTGTTGGCGACATTTTAAAATAAACTAAAATGTACGCTCCACACGCTGCACTTTGGTCTACTTCCAACGACACCCGTGACAGAACTACCCACCACCAAAAGACCAAGCAGCATGTGCCAACCTGTAGGATGAGCTGGCCCGGGGAGAATGGCAGGGGACAAGACCCGGTCACAGAAGCCCGAGAGGCAACTCCCAAATGTTTTGGGGGGCGGCACACGGGGAGATTGGCGGAGTCGGAGTTTAGACCTGAGCCAACTCCCCGTGCTTTCGGTGGGGAGCATGTGACTGGTCAGGCACAGTGTTATGGGATGATGCGCACAGTGTCTCGAGTGAGCATTCACAGGCCGGTGTGCTCTGTGCCAGCATCCCGCATCTCCCGGGTGGAAGCGGGCATCTAGCCAGAACGAGTTGTACCAGCTCTGCGCTCGAGACCGCCAGTGCGCCTTCACGGCCCAGTGTATCCGATGCCCGCCTCATGCACCAGGCCTCCTGTGTGTCTCTCCAGCCCGGTGAGTCCTGTGCCTGCTTCAAGGACCAGGCCTCCTGTGTGTCTCCCCAGCCTGGTGAGTCCTGTGCCTGCGCCCAGAAAGAAGCCTCCAGTGACGATCCATGGCAAGAAGCCTCCAGTGACGATCCATGGCACGAAGCCTCCAGTGATGATCCATGGCAAGAAGCCTCCAGTGATGATCCATGGCAAGAAGCCTCCAGTGATGATCCATGGCACGAATCCTCCAGTGATGATCCACAGCAAGTAGCCTCCAATGATGATCCATAGCAAGAAGCCTCCAGTGATGATCCATGGCACAAAGCCTCCAGTGATGATCCATGGCAAGAAGCCTCCAGTGATGATCCATGGCAAGAAGCCTCCAGTGATGATCCATGGCAAGAAGCCTCCAGTGAGGAGTCATGGCACGAAGCCTCCAGTGAAGAGTCAAGGCACGAAGCCTTCAACGACGGCCTCCAGTCCGGCGCCTCCAGCGACGGTCTCCAGTCCGGAGCCTCCAGCGACATCCTTCAGTCCGGAGCCTCCAGAGACGGTCTCCAGTCCGGAGCCACCAGCGATGGCTCCCAGTCCGGAGCCTCCAGCGAGGGCCTCGAGTCCGAAGCCTCCAGCGGCGGACTCGAGTCCGAAGCCTCCAGCGGCGGCCTCCAGTCTGGAGCCTCCAGCGACGGTCTCCTGTCCGGGGGCCCGCAGCGAGGGTGCCCAGTCCGGGGCGACGATCTTCAGTCCGGAGCCTCCAGCAATGGTCTCCAGTCCGGGGCTCGCAGCGAGGGTGCCCAGTCCGGGCCCCGCAATGAGGGGGTGTACTGTCACATTAGAGAGCCGTTTTATTTCTCTATTTGGTTAGGTCAGGATGTGATGTGGGGTGGGCATTCAATTTTTTGTTTTCTAGGTTTCTTTATTTCTATGTTTTGGCTGGGTATTGTTCTCAATCAGTGACATCTGTCTATCGTTGTCTCTGATTGGGAATCATACTTAGGTAGCCCTTTTTCCCTCCTTTCAGTGTGGGTAGTTAACTTTGTTTGTGGCACTTAGCCCTGTAAGCTTCACTGTTGTTTCTTATGTTTGTTGTTTTGTTGGCAACATTTTAAAATAAACGAAACGTATGCTCAGCACGCTGCACTTTGGTCTACTTCCAACGGCT